>NW_028263372.1:20922948-21223402 GCF_051168715.1 Poecilia mexicana
CACACGCTCGCAGAGCTTCACAGATATGCAAAAGTTTGGTTTCATCCCAAACTCCTGACCTCAAAATTTCAAGACAAAGGTAGTTAGGTTTGATTTATGCATGCCTCCACTTAGGATGAAGAGAACAGGACAGAGTTGCAGAGCAATTAATTCTGATGCTCAAAACATTATTAATGGTAATGTTTAAAACATCAAAGCCCCGGCTGACGGAGAGACGCAGCATCTTCAGTGAGGCGAGGTGGAGCAGATGAGCACACTGGAGTCAGTCAAGGTGAGGCACAGGGGGTGGAAGTCATTTACCTCCTTGCAGATTTTCATTGAGAGATCATGGAATTTGTTGGCCAAAATCGGTTAACGCTTTTGTATGTAGGATTTAATTTAGGAATGTACAGTCTCTTTCACATTTTCACATCATTTTTTAGTACGATGTCATGTTATTAACCAACAAATAATAGTGGAGTTTGATAGCTAGAAAGATGTCTATGTGGAGGCACGTGGAGGGCCCGTTGCGGTGTGTTTTGAGTGTCTAGCGTGGCGCGATTTGAACCGTTTGGAGAGTTTGACGCGCCGAGTTTTTTCACCAGCATTCTCTAACAAACCTCAGAGGCTTTCAAATAGTTTATCAGGTTTTAATTTTCCCATTTTTTTTATTATTACTTATCAACCTTATGTATGCAAATATGATAAATAATGTTTAGGAAATGTAAAGATGCTAAGGTGCAGGCTTCCAGTTGCAAATTTTTTAAAAAAATTAAATTTTTAATCGACCTGACCTAGAACTTTGTCATCACCATCTGACAAAAATAAATATAAAATTATTTTTAAAATACCCCATTAGTGATATTTTTACTCATTTTACAGAGAAATGCTTCTCAAGAAACAAAATAAATATTATTTAAAACAAAAAACAACAAAAAGTCTATCTGAAGGAGTTGACAGTGCATGACGGAGTTGACACAGAACTGAAGGTGGTGACAAACTAGTGAGTAAAATGAAAATCTTGATACATGTGAAGTAATGCAATTTATGTAAAATACATTAAAATTAATTAATTGCACAATTAAGTGAGATTTGACAACAATTTCACTGAAAGAGTCACAAAAACTCTGATGGAGTTGACATCTGACGGAGTTGACGAAAAGCCAAACTACCTCAATTTATATGATGTTATTCTGAAGGAGGCCATATTGTAGCTCGTCAGGTCCATGAAATCTTTACAGTTTACCAAAATTAAGCTTTTATTTCACAAAATTTCATCAAAGTTTTGAAAATTGTCAGTTATGGAGTTGACACATCATGGTTGTGACAAGCAACTTAGGAATAAAACAGAAGAAAAAACTAAAGAATAACTTAAGCTAACCGGAGCTAACTAGCCCTCCTAGCAAAGGAAGAGAAAGGAAGTGGTCATGGGGTCCTCAGAAGTTCTGGTGCCCCCCAATAATGCCTGATTTTTTTACATTCTTTTCATGTCTGACGGTGTTTACAAAAACTAGGGACAAATTTCAATGGAGTTCGAAAATATCTAAAAATTATTTTTAATTCAATTTATCGATACTTTTATATTTATTTATATGATTACTTATACTTAATTGTCACAATATATAAATTTAGTATTTCTTTAATTGTTTTAAACTATAAGAATGTATTGAGTTCTGCTACTGGACAAGGGCTTTTACAGGCATCATCCACCGACTACAATGTTTAAAATAAAAAAAATATTCAGCAAATACAAGAAAAATATACATTGTTGTGCTCACATGACCCAGGTTAGTTTAGTCAGGTATTTGAAAAAAATATATTTTGTGTATATTTTATTCAAATTTGGTGCTTTATCCATAGGAACTATTTTGTCCCTATTCTCAAGAATCACTGTTATATTTGTCATTTATTGGCATTGCTATATGGGGTCCCAATGAAATTTTGAATTCAGCACAAAATATTTTTCACTCCTTACAAAGGTCTTTCTGCTTTGGAGCCCATTTCCACTCTGGGTGCAGGATGCTGACCTTTTGCTAACATTTCAAACACACCTTAAAAGCTTACCAGTGTTAAGACAAAACTAAGAAATCTTGACTTTCCCTTCTGCTTCAATAGAAAGTTTTAACTTCATCCCTAACTTCTTTATTTTGTTTCTTGGTCTTTACGTTGCTGCTAGTTCACCAACCTCCTTTACAAGCATTCCTCTTAGTTCTTCACAGAGCAGACTGAGATTAAATTACACAGAGTCAGACTACATCTACAGATCAGGCAATTTTTGAAGGCAGAATTTAGATTTTATGTAGGGATATTAGAGTAAAAAAAAACATTGAATTTTAGGATTTGGATTGTGAATAAAACTAATGGGTCTTGCCAGTCAATGGTCTCACCTGCGTTTGTACAATATAATGAGACATGAGGCTCTTTTTGTAACGTATTATAGTGGATATCATAATTTAGTAAGTAGCAAATAGCGCCTTTTTAGAATAAAACACAATAAATCTGATAGTGTGCTCGACAAATTAACAGTAAAAACCTTAAGTTTACAAGTTTGGAGTGAGACTGTCAAGGACCCCGCCTCCATCCACTGTTGCTCTGGGCAGAGGGATAAAGCTTCTCTCACTTCCACATATTCATTTACCCCCTACCATCACGCCAATTGAACCAGGGAGTCTGGGGGTAGGCAAATTGATATTCACCACACATCTCCATCCCCCAGCCAAAACCATCCCCACTGGAAACATTATTTCATTACATATATTATGCATTCAGCAAAAGGGAGGTAGTGAATGTGCGCTATGCAGATGCCTGCGTGTGGGTGTTGGCAAACTCAGATGTTTCTCTCTATGTATACATGACTGTGACATGCCTGTTGTGTTTTTTTTATTATTATTTATTATTATTATTTTTTTTATAAAAAAGAGGGTGTAAAACAGATAAAATGCCCCAGGGGTCCAGAGTTAATGGTACTTGATTTACTTTGTGGAAACAAAGAGAAAATATTTATTTCATACAGTTTTGTGTCAACACGAGAGAAGTGATATTTCAAGTTTTACCATGCGTGGGGGGAAAAAAAAAAAAGTTTCCTACAGAGTTATGATGAATTTTCTCTGTTCATCCGAGTCTTCGCGTCCACATGTGGATGTACAGACTGTGCCTCAAGCAGAGCAGGAGATAAAGAGACACAAGAGAAAGGAAACAGACCAGAAAGAGATGAAGATAGAGACGGGCAGATCTTACATGTGACAAGCTGCTCTTTGGGCCCAGGTCCAGATGTCACCAGAGCAGTTTTTGTTTGTTAATGTCTTGTTTTAAAAGCCCCCTTAATAGTGACTGCCGCCTTTCCATTAAGTCTTTAAGTGGCTCAACACAACATAGTCTTGTCTGATTTGAACCAGAATCAATTTGGAAAAGAAACCATTTTGCTTCTGTTTAAGCACAGCTCTGTCTCTGCTGTGGCATGCTGACCTTTCCAGAGGTCTGTCTTGTGCTTCTAGGCGGGGCTAAACAGAGGATATGCTGGGCTAATTAGACTGATTGACGTCAGAAGGCACGGTGGCTTGTATTTGAACCGTTTGTCAGGACTCACAACTGCATCTCTGTTAAGGACTCTCAGACTCACAAGTCACTCTGATTTCATCTTTTTGTGCTGAGCATAAATTCTTTTTTTGCTCATTTTTCTAGCATATGGTTTGCTTTTTTTTCCCCTTGTGCAGAAATTGAAAAACAAAACACCTGCTTGGTGGTAAATAATGCAGATAGCTTTGGGTCGACTTCCCCTTGGGGTCTTCCTGGTACTTAGGGAAAGGTTTCCTTCGCTCAGACTTGGAAAAGTCTGAAAAGCAGATGCACTGGGTACATCAACCACACATCGTGTATTTGGATGCTCTTGAGTAAGATTCCTAATTTAGAGTCTTAAAAGTGACTGTTTGCAAGAACAACTTCTGTCTCCTTCCCTCCTGTTAGACGCTTATTGAAGATCAACCATCCCATCAACTGTCTACTTTACTTTATAATTTTTTTCATCTATCCCATGCAGCCAAATATTTTGATTGCACATTGACCATGGTGACACTTACCTAGAGGAGAAAAGCAAGCATTCATACGTTCACACTAGGCATGTTGCATAATATGTGGAGTGTTAGAAATTTGGATCCCTCTGAACAGGACTGTACTAAACCTGCCATTTTAACCTCTCTCCACTGTCTTTCAGACTTGCAGAAATAATGGACGTCTATGGATTCACCATATTTAACAGTCATAAATGCCTTCACTACTTCAAAGTTGGCAACACTAAAAATGTATCACTGTTTTAAATTGTTGGTGATGGTTATTAAATCGCAAAGCGTTTGGCATTTAGACTTCTAACGTATTATCAGTCATATTTTTGAATGTATTTTATAAAATAGTATGCTTTTCACTTTTGGTGAACTCGCTACTTTTTCTAATTTTCCCAGTGTTTTGGGTGTTGGACATTAAAAAGGTTTGTCTTGTTGACCTTTTTGTATGATGAGAATCTGCTTTTCTGGCAGTTTGGTTCTCCGACGGTTTGTGGGTGATGTCTGACTAAAAAATATTTCATGTAAGTAGTTTCTGATAACTGGCAATAAGTCCTTTACATCACTGTGGAGGGTTTTTGGTCTGCTTTGTAGAATTGTTTTGATTCAGTCACATTGGTGAATTTTCAACCATGATCAGCTGGTTTAGTCATATGTCCCAGCTTCTCACACAGATTTAAGTTCATAATTTGACTATATCACTCCAAAACCTAATACTTTGACAAAAAGTATTTGTCAGTACTTTTTAGGTATTCATACGTGGACCATTATTGGTGTGCTTTTGATGTCCTGCACATCTCATACATATTTGTGCTTGACCTGTGACATTAGTAAAGTCATACTGGACTTACTACAGAAATTTAGAAAAAGCTTTAATTGCAAGAAATATATATTACAAGATAAAATATAAAAACAGATAAGGAATCCTTGTCTTGTTTAAACCTGTCTACATAGAGCAACATAAAGGTTCATGCTACATGTGAACACACCAAATTTATGCATTGCATTGTCTGACTGCTGGTACAATGGCAGTACAGAATGTTGGTAAAACAAATAGGTCCATTCTGTCATTCCTAACTAATGTGCATTTGAGGGAATGGAAAAAAAAAAGTCCTCTTCAAGTTGCATTAGCTTCTTCATCTCCTACCCATTTTCAGGTGGTCTTACTATGAATTTGTGGTGCAGCTTCAACATTTATGTGAATGCATAAAATGCTCTGAGAGCCGTTCAGTGGGAGGAAGTTCACCAGAGATCAGGATTCGGTCCACATTCGCAAACACTTATGCATCCAGAAAAATGTGGCATAAAGAGGGGCCTGGCGGAGAGAAATCTCACCTGCAATTCAAGCGGATTACTCTGCCCTTTTATTTGCTCTCGTTTGGTTGCAGGGGGGAATGTGCTCCACTCTGACCTGGGGGCACTCATCCAATCAGCTCGCTATCTGCTGCAAGGGCCTCCATAATAGTGACATTTTTCCACCTCGTCAATAAAGTGGTGAAAGCCACCCTCCACCCGCTACTTGACCATTTAACTTCTTCCTGAAAAGGCCCTTTCTTTCTGTCTGTCTCTGTGTCTGACTGAAATCAATAAAGGCAGAGCAAGGAAAGAGGACGATCCAACAGCTGCATTAACTGGTGGTCTTGACTGTGGTATAAAGTGGGCTGCTGGCAGTGGAGCCTCTCATTCGTCCAATGGTGCAAGAATTCTGCTTGTGATCTACATTATATGCTGTCATTTTGTAATGCAGTGGAGACTGAAAAAAAACAACATTTTTTAAAGTCTCAACAGACATGAAGGGTCTCACTCACACACACACACACACACGTGCAAGTGAGTGACAATGAATATAAAAAAATTACAATTTTAAAATATTCACGCAGAGAAAAAGGTGACAATTGTATGCAAAAACACATTAGCACATATATAAACTCTGCAGTCTCTAATGATCATTGCTTGCCATGACTCATTTAGCAGCTGCATCCACACATCACGACATGTCTGCAGTGATTGACATAATGGCATCAGAGTGAGAACAAAATGTCTTCCAATAAAGGAGCAGGAGGGAGAAAATGAGAGAGATGGGTTACAACTCTGCCCGTGCTGAAATGAGTGTAGTGCTTTGTTTGGTTATGCTGTCTGAGCTGAAATTGATTTCTGTGAGAAGCATGCACCAAAGAGCCTCTGCTTTCAGATGAAATAAATAACATACTCTTGTGAAGATGGGGGGGTATGTGGAAGAAGGAACAGAAGGTGGAAAATGGGATCAGGGAGGAAGGCAAGAAACAAAGATGGATGGGGTCAAAATGATTTTATGAGGGGAAAGAAAAGCAGGGATGAAAAAAAATGGAAGGAAATGTCTAAATGTGCCATACTGAATTCCATGTGTTCAGTCTAGTGCAGCACTGAGGAGACACAGACTGGGAGACATCTGGAGCAGAGGAGGATAACAGCCACATGCCGCTCTCCAACCACAGACAACATGATGAGGGATTAAACTTCATTGCAACATGTTATGGTAATGAATGGTCTGTGGCCAGTTCTGAACGTGTTAGAGTAATCACCACTTTGCAGCATGTGTGAGTGACACTTTTTGGATGTGCTCGCAAAATGCGTGTGTCTGCCTAAGCGAGTGTGGAAATAATATGGTTCCCTACAAGTTGGCCAAAGCAGAAAACATGCAAATTAAAACGTGCAACATTTAAGCAGTTGATGTAGTGCGCAATATCTCTCATCATTTGTTGAACATCGTCTATTAATAGAAGACGGGCAGGACCAGACCTTGTGGTCTGAGCCAGCGTCTGGGCATCTGGGTCTTGGACCGGTGCCAGAGAGGGAGGAGAGCAGACGCAGTCAGACGTCCCAGAGTGGTGAGGTTGACTCTGGGTCACACTGGCTGCCTGGCCTTATGGCTCACAGATGTTCATCTGCCTCAACAAGAGTTGTGTTTCTGGAAAAATTTACACCATGTTGTGCCGCATGCTGGAATAATCTCCTCTGTTTAATGAAGATCTCGTAGATCATCGATCAACAAGACGCAAGCAAAAAGCATGTTTGTGGATTGCAAAGTCTCCCGAAAGCAATGAATCTGCCACGCAGTTGCACAGAGCTGAAGTGTTGTGGCGTTCGAGTCGCCTGCCCCGTCAGTCTTTCACAAGCAAAGCGACAGATTGTTATTGCTGTACAACGCAGCACAGGAGGAGGTTGTAGTAGGGAGTGGGGGATCAAGGCAGGTACAACATTTCTGGGGTGGTCATGACAGAAAGAATGCATTTTCTTAATTTGGGTTTTATATATATATATATATATATATATATATATATATATATATATATATTGTCCTCAGAGAAAAGCAGAGCTACAACGCCATGAAGCAATAAATTAAAAGTCCCTTGCCACTTCCTAAATTAATCTACTGTACAAAGAGTGGGAGCAGGTGGAATTACACTGCAGGCAGAGTGAAATGACTCATATATTAAACTGCTGATCAAAACGTTTGCAGTCTGGAAAGTGTTGTTGAATCTAAGAGGAGTTGTTGTGCACTAAGCAAAGATATAAAAGAATGGCAAAATGTGCCAGTCCTATCCTTTGCATGGCACAAGGCAGGCAGCCAATCAGATGGGTGCAAGCTCTCTTGCAGGCGAATGACATGGAATGTTGGCTGTCTCGTGGCCCCGCCTTCCGTCCCCACTGAACTGCTGTTGCCCATAATGATTTTATAAACATTTTGCCAGCAGATCAATACCTGTATTGATCAGGCATTGTGAGAGTGATCCGTCTAAAACCCAGAACAGCCTAGAGCTCAGAGGTGGGAGGAGCAAAATAGAGAGGCTGCATAGAGGATGGCGAAGGAGAGCGAGTCTGCAACCACAGTGAAAAGGAAAAGAGGTGCAAGGTTGGAAGAGACTGAGGGAGAGGCGGACGCAGAGACGGAAGCAGGTGAGGATGCAGATTCCGGGAAATGCTGCCAGGCCGTTGGGACTGAGGAAAACAAATGGTAATTGCTTTCTCGTTAAGAAAGGGGAGGGGGGTGACGGCAACTGATGACAGTTTCGAGACAGTGAATGATGACAGGAAAAGTGGGAATAACTTTGTAAAATTCCTGCTCTAGTTCAGGCCTGCTATAGCATGTGACACAAACAGGTACGCCACTGCATGTGCATGACTGCATGAGGTCAAACGAGATTGTTTTCTATAAATCTGTGTGGGACAATAAGATGATAAGTGATGATAATGTAAACAAATTCACAGAGGTTTATGTCCAACTACAGTTTGATTTATTTTTTCTGTTATTCCTAGAAAGAAACTCTTAAAGAAGAGATGGAGGAGACTGAGAGCACACTGCTGCTCTGAATCTAATTGCTGCAAAATGATCAAAACTTACATTTCCTGAAACGTCCTTAACATTCAGGAGAGGAATAATTCTACATCACCATTATGGAAGAAGAACTGCAAAAGCATATTAAATGTAAAGGCAATACCAAAAGACAAACATGGCAGCATGAAGACCATCTTCAACGTACAGGATCGCTGCCGGTTTGTAAACACGTGGATGGCTGGCTTTTTGGAATACTTTTTTACTGTCTGGGAATTCACTAAATTGGATGATTGCTTTACATTTAAAACACAAGTAGGAAATTTACTGAAGCGATGACTCACTGGATGACTCAACACAAGTTCAAGGCCACAATCTGCCCTGCGCTGGAGGACAAGTCAAGCGCTTTTGCTGTCATTCCCTCGTGCTGTGGGGAAATCAAGCTTCATTGATTGGTTTTTAAATAAGATGTGTTGTGCATAAATGAGGATCTGAAGGAAGATGAATTCCTCAAACGAACTGTGGGGGAAGACCTTGATGCTCATGAACTCGTGTGCTCTGGAGACTAGTGTGGAAAGCACTCAATGAAAAACGCCTGATGGCTCATGCCTCTTTGACCAAGCTAAAAAAAAAAAGAAGGATTTAGGCTGTTCAAGGCTTATTAAGGGCAAGAGACACTTGTAAACAATTTTCCTAATGAATTAACAAAAAAACACTGAGCAAAAATTTCATCAGCTGACCTTTTGTGTAGCTTCTCACCTTCCAAACAAAGCATGTTACTGGGATTTTATGTAATAGACCAATACAAATGACGCATTATTGTGAGCCAAAAGGGAAAGGATAGAAAGATTTAAAAACACTACACAAATAAAACCTGAGAACTATGGTGTGTATTTGAATTCAGCTTATGCTTTTCAATAATTGTAAAACAGCCCTCTACAGCCAGAGGATTGGTTATGATTAAGCTCATGTGCCCTAGTCAAAATCCTATAATCCAAGTGAGATGCTAAGTATAAAAGTTGCTATACATACAGCTTAGATTAGACTTAATTTGCTAACCGATTGCAAACACACCAGAAAAACCTTGCAACTGTATTTGCAGTAAGTTTAGGTTATTGTACTGCTATAAAGTGAATATACACAAAGGTTTCAGGTCTTTTGCAGCCACTAAAGAGATTTCCTTCCAGAACTACTTGGCTCTATCGATCAACCCTTTAACTCTCATTAGCTTGTGAAGTAAAGCATACCCACAGCATTATGCTGCTATGAACATGTTTTACAACACTACCCTAACCCCCCCGAAGCAATTTGCACTGCCTTCTTCAAGGCTTGTGGCAATCAGTAACAATCCTTCCATTAACAATTGCTTACTTTCTGCCACTCTTTCATAAAGACCAGACTTGCAGAGTGCACAAAGAACAATAGTCCTGGCTATTATTCTGAGTAGTAGATGTCTGCAACTACTCCAAAGTTACCATGAGTCTCTTGGATGCTTCTCTGAATAAGGCTCTCTGTCATTGGTGGATGGGTTCCAATGATACATGTGGCATAACATTGCCAATTGAAAAGAGTATACCTGGTGATTTCTGAAGGAATATGGAGCCGATTTTTATTAATTGCTTCAGAGTAAAAAGAACCGAACACAATGTTTTCTATACTTTTAGTTACCTTTTTTTTTTTTTTTTTTTCACGAAAACATCTCCCTTCTACTTCGGCACCATTTTGTGTTGGGTTATCACACAGTAAACTGAGGTCTGTGGTTGCAATGAGGGAAAATGTGAAAATGCAAGAGCATTAATAAGTTTGGAAGGCATTTCACTTTCTCAGTTAAACATGTAACACATGCAATGACACAGCTTTGTTGAAATATTTTTTCTCAATGCCTGTTAAATAAGAACAACAAATGTTTATAATGGAATGGGAGGAATTGGTGAAACAACATATTAAGCTGAAACAGATTATTCCTTCTCGACAACAGTATGATTAGTAAGAACTCCATTGTTTTGCAACATATGCAATGTTCTGAGTCTCAGACGTTTTCCAGACAATCAAAACAACTTTCATTAAAAACTAAATGTAAATGAATAATAATGCAAAAGCATTGTTTCCCGGTGAGAGGTAAGATGCAATAGTTGATTTAAATTCAGATCTTGAGCTGAAGTTTAAGTCAAGTACATAGAAAATGAGGCACAAGAATCAGTAAGCAGAAGACGTGGAGCTGAATGTGTAGTTAGGATAAGCAAGTAACACCTTAGCTTCGTTTGATCAATGTGCAAATTATGAATCATGAAAGGATATAACTAAAAATTATTCATTATGGTTGCATGATAAATTGCACAAAGCTTTTAGATACTATAGCAACATTATTAGAACAAGTGAAAGAAAAGGTTGAAGAAAAAGGACATTGATGTCACTTTCTGCGCAAAGAATTGTGTTTTATTGGGTGAAGTGTTATTTATTCACTGCAGTATTGTATACATTAAAATTAGAGAATTATATGACTGCATAATATAATAACAGTAGTATTGATGCAATGCAAAATCTCAACTGTCTATCTATCAAAGTAAAAGTTAAACTAAATGGGTACGTTTTTGGTTTTTTTTCACAATGTAGTATAACAATAAAGTGCCATTCTTGTTTTTTAAGAGCTTTGTTAAAGTGAACAAACATAAACTCATCTTTTCATTTGGAATTCTATTGCCAAGACTAATGAATGTCTTAGCAGGTGTATGAGCAAATGAACCACCTGCAATTAATGTTTTCACTGGTCAAGGTCACCAGACGATTGCTCAAAATCCATAGAAACATTACTCTAAAAACTGGGTTAAAGTATTCTTGATTTTTTTTTTAAAAAGTCAATAAATAGTTTGACTAATTAAAATTGCAGCGTATAAAACAAGTCTGAAATACTTAAATAACCCCCTGTTGAAGCTTCTTAAGCACAGAAAACGCTATTATAAATAGCTTCCTTTGCATCCTGTTTTAACATGATTGACATTGTCTCTCACTGTGGCCAGTGCATGAATTATTACAATAAAATTATTCGACAACAGTTTTGACCCCTAGAACAAAACATTGAGTTACTGATCATGATTTGCCCTTTATACACATTGGTAATCCTATTGTCTACAAAAGCTTAATTACACAAAGATAAACTCATGAGCATTATCACCTCACTCAAAGACTTAATTCATGTGCTATCAAGGCAAAATTTGCGCACTGAGTCGTTTTCATCTATCCATTCATTCTTTTGATTAATTCCTTCTGTCAAAAACAAACCTTTGGATGAGTGCCAAACATCAAATTAGGGTATTCATTAGACACATCAAACATAAATTACTATTCAATTAACAAGCCAGTCGAGCTGAACTAATCAACTAATTAGGCCATGTGTGTACACAGGAAAGCTAACAAAAGCACGAGTCCCCTGGGAAAGCAGTGAAACCCAGAAGAAGAATGACAGCAAGGATGAAAAGCTGCTGGTTTGAGAGGGAAAAGGAGAAAGCCACTAGCGCACGGTTAAGCTGTTTAGCTCCTCTAATCATAAACTTTATTGTGTTGATGCATTACTTTGATCAGTTTCAAACTGCTAAGTCAAATTGACTCGCAAAGCACATAAAACACACACACACACACACACACACACACACACACACACACGCAGAAAAACTGTGCTTAACCCAACATTAAGATTTCAAAGAAAATTGTCTGATAATGGGAACAGATTACCTTTTCTTCTTATTTTTATACAAGTTCAGAGCACAAAAAAAAATACTGCATAATTCCACATAGTAAAAACAACAAGGTAATGTCTTATTGTTATGACAGCAGTTCGAATATTATCTGATAGAGAATGTTCAAAGAACTGGGAGATTATCTCTCTTTGTCAGAGCTTCTGTGTCAGAGATGGTCTGTCTGTCCGTCCCAAACATACCTTTGGTCCGAAGCAGCTCGAGCCGGCCAGGCTGTTCAAATATCGTCTTCACACACTGACCAGGCTGCAACCTAAGAGGGAAACAAACATACAATATGCATGCGTTTATACAGTGGAAAACAGCCAGACTAATACTGTTAATCATTACTGTACCATTTGTTGGAGAATATAAAAAATAAAAAATAAAAAAAAAAACACAGTCTGGAGTCACACCCTTTGGACCAAAAATGTGATTAAGATACAAACTGACTGAGACAGTTCTCCCCATTCCAGCCATCATATCTAAATGTCTAAGGTCTGCTGGCGCTCCACTAAAGGCCAAAGGCGGCTGTCGAAAGGAGCACACCATTATTGTACCAGTAAATGTCAGAACAGCCCCATCTAATTGTGCCATTACTAATTCATGTTTATTAATGCTGTGATGTATGATGGCTCCACAGACAGACTGAGTTTGTCTGTGCTTGTCATGTAGAGCTTATTCTTTGCTGGTGACGGCTGCAGGGAGAGTGGCTGTTGGGCTGGGTGGTGGGTGTGGGGTAGAGGGAGCATGAGAGCAGCAGTGCCAAGTGGTGTGTGACTCAAGCATGAAGGCGGTTGACTGATGGTGCCGGTGCCTTTTGCTGGCCTAGTGCCAGGGTCCCCAGGTCCCTCGTGTCCCAGCCGTTCAGTACCCCAGAGCCTCTAGGCAGAACAACAGTTATTGTTTTCATTGCCGACCAATTAGCAACACTTACGCCTTATTTAGTCATGCTCTAACGTGGGCTAATTAGCTCACATTAGCGCTTGACTACATTAGAGCATCACCTTGTCCCTCGCACCAACACCAGGCGTCATCCTGGGGAAGAGTGGGGGAATGTGGGGGGAAGAGGAGGAGGTGGGAACGGTGGGAACATGAGGGGAGGTGGGGCTGAGCTGGAAGGATTACAAGAGCACCAGCCCAGCTCTGTGGATCAGCACTTTTTAAGAGATCTTCAGGGGCCTGTTGGCTGAACACATAGCAGGAGAAAAGGGCAAATACAGCCCAGTTACACTTTTATAGAATGCTTTGTGGAAAAACACCCCAGACACACACCTTGGTCTGGCAGATCGGTTTGTCATATGGCTCAGGGGGCTCCGCTGGCCTATCACATGACCGTTTTAATGACCTTAAAGGGCAGCTTCCTCAACAAGCTCAGGCCACTCCCACTGGCTGAACTGTTCAGTGCAAAATACAGCTCGGGTCACTGCATAATGTGATGCATCTGGCCCTCAGGGTGGATATTAAAGCAAAAAAAAAAACAAAAAACATAATCAACATAGAGCAGAAACCAGGCCAGAAAGATGCAAGCTGACAAGCAGGGCATTAAAACTGTACTGTGAATTGAGGAATATGAAACTAAATGTTTATGCTGCGATATTAATAAGGTACTATATCAGAATTACCTTTATTATGAGCTTCCGGTGAAGTGAGGAAAATAACTAAAGCCATGCTCATTCCGACGATCAAAGAATCTTTTTTTTTTAAAGCTAGAGCAATGCATAGTGTTATAGCTGTAGCTCAGTGAGTACATGTGAGAAGATATAGGTCAAAGCTAGGTTCAGCTTAATTTCAGCATCCTATACATATGTATAAACAAAACCCATCAATCTTTTCTGGTTGGAGGGGTATAAAGGAAATTTGAATCCTTAAATATATAAAAAAAAAAAAAAAAAAAAAAAACAGAATGAGGAAATATATACACCATATGTCTGATCTGGAAACACACACACACAAAAAAAAAAAACAAAACACTGATGCAAGGGATCCCAGGCATAATTTTTTGTGCTTAGCATTTGACTGGTGGCTACACTCCAATCATTGCAGCGGTGGGTCTCCTCATCATCTACAACTGCTAAGCAAAGGCGGGGCTATAAATGAAATATCACTTTCCATTTTATCTCCGGGGGGCAAAGGGATGCTCTGAGCCAATCAGAACCTTACAAGTCAACCCCTGACCTTTTTCATCTCAATATGATTACCATTATCTTGCTGAAAATTAGACACATCTCAGTATTGTTCACTACCAATGGGGGGGACAGTAGTGGAGGTTATTTAAAGATAAATGCTTAAGTGCTCATGATCCATGCAGTAATCACACACCAGCGTTCGCGGCAGAATGCAGCACGCAGTCTGATTGGACGAGGTAGATGTGCACCAACAAGGCTTTGTTGTGATGCTTTAATGGTGAATGCTTAGCATGTAAGCAGCTCCTTATTTGGCTGGTAAACCCGTCTGGCAGGAAGGTTTCTGAGAACAATTTTGCATCACGACGAGGAATTAAAAAAACAGCTTAAATGCTCAATTTGAGCTCACTTTAGAAAGGAAGCTCAGGTAGTTATACAACCTTGATTTCACTGGTTTCCATAGGCAACTGGTTCACTGCTGGTTCACTTATAAACATGAGCAATGAGAGGGATAATGTCCTCCGAGTAACAAAGCCATTAGGTGACAAATATGAATAGAACTCTGAAAAGCTGAAATTACATGACAACATGAGACTTGTGGGTGTAAAAAAAAATAGTTGAGTGTTAGTCTTTTTATAATCTCGAGTGGTAGAAAAAACTTTTTAACCTTGTTTATGTTGATGCTTTGAGGGCCAGTGGAATGTTTACCAGCCAAGTGAAATACTCCATCTGGTTTTTATGGAGGCCCATGGATCTGTGATTTCTAAAGTATGCATTCATGCGTAGAGTCAAAGTTAGATGAAATAACATCCTCTTTAAATTCTATGACTTCATGTCATTGTAAAAATATAGTTTATTAATTGAAATGCTAGAAATGATCCCCAATATACTTTTTTTGTTTTACAATGATTGTATACATTCACAGTGTTTCAAGATTCTTACACAGTATGCTTTACATATGGGAATTCACCATGGACTATTATCCTAAAGAAAGATATAAATCTGTGGGTGAAATATGTATAAAATAATCTCATGAAATTATTCTATGCAGTCATGAGCTTCTATAGTGTATTGGTAAGTGTTTTGGGGAAAAAGGTAGTTTCCAAAAAAAAAAAAGGATCTTAAATAAAAATGATTTAAAAAATTATTATTTAAGATACTTTTTTTTATTTTAGTTTTTATTTTTGTAATCAGAAAATTCTGATTACGAATATGCTATGACTAAGTATTTTTCTGTCATTTTTGATATTTTAATTAGACGTATCACTAGTAAGAAAGAGTAAGTTTATTCTCGGAAGCAGGCTTGACATCATGCTTCTATCTAACACTGACTTTAAGAAAAGTCCGTTCTGATTTCAGAAGTACAATTTTTTTATTATTATTTCACCAAATATTTGTGGATTTGCTGTAGAGCCCAAAATTATTCATACTCATGCTAGATTTAGATTTTAAGTAATATTTTTATTTCAACTGCAAGTAATTCTAACAACTTGCTTGAAGTGGCCCATCAAGAGCCCTGACTGGATCTGACAGAAGATGTGTAGGGAGTTTTAGGGTAATGGCAAAAAGGATTTTGCCTAAAAGCTGCTTAACAATTATAAGAATAGTAAAATTGCTGTGGTGCCAAATATCAACTGAGTATTGAGAAGATCGTGAATACTTTTTGAAATGCCTTTTTTTTTAATCAAATGTAAAACTTACATCTTTTTGCATTGTTTTCCTTTACTTTGAAACATGCCTGTCTCATTTCCAGTGACAAATTTCTTGGCTGAATGAAAAATAATTTTACCTCTAAATTTGCCAGGGGTATGAATATTTTTAGCTTAAATTATTTTTTTTTTTTTTCTTTTTTGTCGTAAATTGGCGAGTTCTGCTCTCAGGATAACTATGCCTTTCACCTTCCATCTGCTGTCATGTTTTCTACTGAAAATATCACTCCTGTCTGTACCACATAATTCCTTAGGGAGCCTTATTATTTCAAAGAGCTTGGTTTAAAGCTACATGTTGTCAGTTAAACCTCAGACTCACCAAGTTTATTTGGTTAGGTCCTGCGCACCGCCCAAACTTGTGGGTATGAATATAACGCATCCTCATATACACCTTTAGAGTCAGCTGCAGGTTTACAAGTAATTGTTAAGGTTCTCAAGACCTAATTTGCATCAATGCGTGCATAATGTTCAAGAGGGTCACAGGATAGTTCTTTTTCAAATGTTATATTTCCATGATTGGCTCATTCTCTCCATTTCCTGTTCATTGTGTGCAAGCAACCCCTATTGTCTGCGGGTAGATTCTGCTCGGCCCTGAGAGGGGCCATCCCCAGGGAATGCCGCATCTTTTATTAATCAGGGCCGCTGCACCACAGCCCTGCTTATCTAATTTAGCAGCCTGCCTTGATACAACTATGTTGGACTTGGTGTAGGAAGAACGGGACATAGGTGTGGGGGTGCAGCAGGGCGCGGATAGAATGGGGGTTGTGGTGCTACCTTTGGATTTTCCATATTTTGTGGAAGGGATGCTGGGGGTGAGGGGCGGTGGGGGGGGGGGGGGGGACCAAAGGGAGGTAGTGACTTATCAGACACCTCGTCACCAAGTTTTAGGACTGAATCACAATACAGCAAATTACCTTCTGCTGACAAGAAAAAATGAGCACGGCCCCCATACAACAAAAATAGGATTGTCAGGAAGAGGTGACACATTGATTGCTTAGTATGCGCATCTAGAAAGCTGGGGTTCAGAGGCGTCCTTCCTATATATATGTAGAAGAGGCTCAGCAGTGCACAGCACAGCCATAACGGGGAATGAGAAATTGAAATGCCATGTTAGATTGGAGTCTCTTCCTCGAGCCAATCTTTCTAGTCTAGCCAAGGCTGGCCCATATTAGTCCACTACATCATAGTACAAACCTTTGACTTTTAGTAAATAAACCTAAACCTACAAAACATAAAACAAGTTGATGCTAGGCGATACTATAATCTACCTGAACACGATTCGGTGTACTGTTGTATGAATTATAATATTTTTAAGCCCAGATTTTTATTTTGTTTTTTCTTTTCTGGCCGGTCCTCCTCCCGTTTTTCCCCTCATGTGTGTCATGGCTCAGATGAATCAGTGTCACCGGTGTTGAGAGCACTTACTGTCAACCCTTGCGCCCCAGGCTACAGCACTGATGGACACAAACTATAAAATATCAGCCCCCTGGGGACACATCGCTCAAGCACTGCCCCACAGCCCCCAGGGGGTGGGATCTGGTCAGCGTGTATGCATTTCGGTGAGGGTGTTGAGGAAGCAATATGCCAGTGTGTTTGTCTGTTTGTCTGACGTGATCGTCTAATTATGACCCAAGTGGGTGTAATCGTTTGGGTGCTTTTCCGCATCATTTCTGTGACTGAGTTAAAAGCACAGCGAATGAGGAGGAAATTATTTACAGTGTACAGAGTAAAGCTACCATGTTGTTTTATCATTGTTCCGTTTATCTGACTGGATAACGCAATTTAAAATTCAAGAAATAGCACAGTTACTTGTTTGGTGTATCACAGAAAAAGAGAAACCCTCATTTCCACTAAATGAAACCACTCAAAAAATGTGAGGCAACTGTATGGAAAAGTCACCAAAGAGTCAATTTTGCCTCGGAGAAGGAGGTAAAAATCTCCTTCTCCGAGAAAAGAAAAACAACAACTAAGATTTAAACTAAATGACGTGAAAGGGAGAATCAGAAATAGTAAAATAAAAAATGTTTGTCTTCCTCAGGTCACCTGGGCGACTGATTCCTTTTTATTTACAACTCTGCGAGTTTATATCTGTCAGTGTGAAACTTAGTTGTGTGCTCAGCCCCGTTTATATGAAATATTGTGCCTTGCAGAAGTATTCACACCACTGATTGTTTAGCATTTCGGTACATCACAAGAGGAAGGAAATACAATTAGACAAATTGAGGAGGAATTCTACATAGTTGTCTACATTTTTTGTAAATAGAATCTGAAAAATGTGATGTGAATTTGTATTCATAACTCCTGAGTCAACACTTTGTAGAATCACCTTTTACTGCATTTATAGAGGAAAGTGTTTTGGGGTATGTCTGCTGGTTTGTGTCAGAGATAAACTTTAAAATAACCAATGTTCATTCAGGTTAGAGGAAGAGCGTATGTAAAAATCTAATCTAAGTGTTGCTACAAATTCCCCCGGTTCTTTAGGTCTGGACTTTGACCGGGCTACTCAAGCAAAATAACATTCTTTAATCTAAGCAATTTATTGCACGATTTGCTTTGCGTTTACAGTCAATGTTGGACAAGTTAGGTGATTTCTGAAAGCAATTAGCTGCACTGGATATTATTTAAGGGAAACCAGAAAATAAAAGCATCCCCCACTTTACATAAATCAATTTGTAAAAGTTACAGGAAATTCATATCCATTTTCTTCCACTTCAAAATCATGCTCTACTTTTTAAAAACTTTCAAGTGGTATGAATATTTTAGAAAAAGAAAAAAAAAACTGCTAATGAAACTAACAGTTTTAACACAATTTTCTGTTTCATGAGATTGAGCATTTAAGATAAAAGGAAACCAAAATGCATCTCTTAACATGCCTTTGACCTATCTTTTAATACTGACTATTCATTTATACCACCTCAACTGTGGCTGCTTCATTCAACTAACAACATTAATAAGGTTCGTATAAGATTCAAGGACAAGATTATAATAGAGAAAATGAAACAAGGAACTGAACAGTTGACTGGAGAGTGGTGGTGCTTAAGCTCCCTAGAGTGTACACTCTAGTGGTCTTAAGCACCATGAAAGCTTTTCAGATGACTAAAGAAAGAAATTCAAAGGGAAACCAAAAAAATTGAATAAAAAGGAATTACAGCAAAAATGTGTGGCTCCTAGAGGTGTGCCGATCGATCGGCCACCGATCATAATCGGTCGATTTCCGTGAAAAAGTGTATGATCGGTGATCGCCGATCACGGTCTCTTGTTGCCGATCACCTGCTTCTCATTTCGCAGCCTGCCTGTGCAGCTGGTCTCCTCTTTCCTTCACACTGCGCAAACGCGCAGCAACAAATCCTAAGCGATGTGGAACTACAACGCACTGAGTGAATGGGGAAGTTTCCGTGTTGCGGCGGAAAATTGAAGCACGTCAAAATGCGTAAACTCGACGAATCTAATACGACATAAAAACAAAGCCATACTTGACGGAGTTTGGCTACATCGAGGCTCACTGCAGTAAAAAAGACATACGGAGGATCAGATAGCAGGTAAAGCAGCGCACAGCTACAAACACTCACCCGGATTAGCATGACGGTCAGAAAGCTAAACAAATAACCCGCAAAATTATTTAAGTCTTCGAGCTGCGATGTAAGACGCTGGTTCTGCTCTCGCTGTTGAACCGCTGCTACGCTACAGGTAGTAATATTTCACAGACGGAGCTTCGCTTCTGCTCCACCTGGTAGTGACTCTCACACCGAACCTCTGCTTAAAGCTGCAGCAACTTAAAAAATAAATTTTACATACGTATTAAAACTTTCGCTGTCCTAACATGAGACAGAGAATCTCTGAGAAAAGAATCGATCTCCTCCCTGATCTGCATAATTACTCCGCTCAGTCAGAAACAGCCAATCAGAGCTAGCAGTAATCAGCTAGCCGCCATGCTAACAGGAAGTTTTCATTCAGTAACTCTGGATTGTTTATTGTAATGGAACCTGTATTTGCCTTTGAATGTTAAGTTTTATACTTGAATTTTTTGGCAATGTTTAGAGGTTTTATTTTGATTCTTTGCATTATTTAGCCTCTTCAGAGCCTTCATATGTTTTCAGTCTGTTAAAGATAGTATTATCAATAGCAGTACAATTTGCACAATGCCTGTTTAGTTTAGTTTTTTTCTTGGAAAAAGTTATTAAAAACAAGTTTTTGGCTAAATGAAGGTGAATTCATGGTTCCTATTTCCACATAATGTAACCGGTAGTGCTTATGATTAAAAAAATAATAAGTATGTGATCGGTATTGGTGATCGGCCATAATCGACCCTCATGAGTGATCGGAATCGGCAAGAAAAAACCTGATTGGCACATCTCTAGTGGTTACAGTTGCATGTTTCACAAAATAACTTCCCAGGCAGAGTCATAATGGTTGAATCCTGTGGTCTAACACGGAAATGCTATGATCAAACATAGATATCAATTCATGGAAAGTAAATGACCTAAGAGAATATGAAATATCTTCATAATTAAAGGTTAATGGGTAAGAATAATCCATCTCCCTTTCAAATGTGATTAAGTGATTTATACCAGCTAGACTACGGCCAGCCTTGCATTTTCAATATCAGTTTCTTGATATATTTCAATGTGAAATGCATCAGCGGTTCACTGGATTTGGATAAAATTGACCTTTTTGCTTCTCAGAGTCAACCAGAAACTTCTCTTATTTGATCTTAAAGTAAATCCTAATGCATAGTGGAAAAAGAAGAAAACGTAACGAGAGATGTAATGCACAGATTCCAGATGTTAACCCAGGCAGGCTTATTAAATTGTAGCTTCAGGAACGAGAGATGGGGGGGAGGGGATGCTTTAAACAAGAAAACCAGAAAAGAGCTGCAGACTCCTGTGACAGTCACTTAAACCGAGCTGCAGTCCGCTGGATGGCCACGTAGTAAAACTCATTCATAATTTGTGATGAGCGTAATGCCTGATCCACTTCATGATTATGTGATATTCTTCACCTCTGCCGCAGTCAATGAGGCCAAGAGTTGGCAGCACAAATAGGTGGCCTGCAAGTTCAGCTTAAGGAAGTGGAGGAGTGAAGATGTGAGTTAAATAAGTCAATATTTGTAAAGAAAAAAGAAAAAAAAAAAAAGAAAGAAATTCACCGTATAATACATTGCAGTTAAATAGCTAAGGCATAAGATTTTCTTTCAAGTTATTAATTTAATTATTTCCCTTATTGTGTTCGATGTAAACATTTTTGCCTCACTTTACCGAATTCGTCCCCTCGGACTAATGAGGCTCATCCACCACAGAGAACAGTTTGCCCTGCGATACTGATCGCAACACTTGTTAAGGAAAGCATGTCATCCTGGTTTCATTGAGGATTATGTCCACTGGGGAGATCATGAGAGAACCCCCTTAGACTCATTTCCAGCAAAGTGCCTCGCTCTGCTCTTATGACTGTTCTCGGTGTTATGAATAAGTAAATAACATTTTTCCAGTCGTTTAATCTCTGAGTACTGCAATTAGTAAGTCTGTAGTTTGCGCTGCCTTTTTTCTGCCCTTATTATTGTTATTGAAATGTCATGCTCTTATTTAGCTCAAGGATGAATAATAAATAAGCCATAATTAATGTCTTGAATGAGCTGACGGCTTGGCTTGGTCAATGGTAAAGAGGGACCCCGTCATCTTCCAGCCCTCCCAACCCCCCCTTTTTTCTCTCCATCCCCTTCTTCTCTTTCTCCCTCTCTTTAATTGGATCTTGTAATTAGTTTCTCTGATGGATCTGGGAGGTCTCAGGCATCCTCACAGTGTTCATTAGTGGTCTTGGAGGCGGGTTTGGCTCTTAAAAAGCTCTCCCTGCTCCCTCGCTCACATGTCATAACACTGGATATGAACCTGCCCAAATACAACCGGCAGCGTTCAGTTTGGTTCAGAATGCCTTGAGATCACAAAATAAACCAGACGAGCTCCATTTCAGTGCTGGAGATAAGATCATTATTGTGCAATGATTGTGTAATTTTTTTAATGATGTATTTGTTATTAGTTATTATTAAAATATGAATTAAAACCATATTAGATTTCAAGTAGTAATACATTAAATTAAATCAAATGTATTTACAGAAAGCAAAAAGGCCTTTGAAGAGTAAATAAGTGCAGGTGGCCATGATATAAAATCTAAGGTAAAATGTCCTTTAGCTAGTTACTTGAAATCCAACCAGCCTCGGTAAATTTCTATTTTGAGACATACACACGTTCAACACACACTCTCCAATAAACACACACACTCAAATACACATGCACACACACACACACACACACACACACACAATGATCAGGTCTATAATAAACCCCCACCGCCACCTTCTCTGACACCCCCCAACAGTTTCCCTCCTTTTCTCCCCCACCCTCCACTGGCCAGGCAACACTAGACATCTCTCCCTAATCAGCAGCCTTGTCTCGCTCCGAGTGGTTGCCATAGTAATATGCCGGCTGGTCGACATGGCAACCGCTCTGAGGTCCACTATTAAATGAAGAAGAGCGGAGGGAGGGACAGGGAGAATGGAGCCGGGATGAGACAGACAGACAGACAGACAGACAGAGAGAGAGAGAACAGGAAAGACAGCAATACACAGGAAAGGATTGTCCAAGACAGGAGGAAGGGGTATCAGCGTGGCGCAGAGGTGGTGGGGTGTTATAGAAAAATGGAAAAAAAAA
Source organism: Poecilia mexicana (assembly GCF_051168715.1). Classification (NCBI taxonomy): domain Eukaryota; kingdom Metazoa; phylum Chordata; class Actinopteri; order Cyprinodontiformes; family Poeciliidae; genus Poecilia; species Poecilia mexicana. The sequence goes on from NW_028263372.1 coordinate 20,945,562, forward strand.
GTGGGGGTGGGAGTGCGGAGAAGGGCATAGAGAATGACTACAAGAGCAAAAGAAAGGAGACAGCGGGTTCTGCTTTACGTACCTATCACATTATCTGGTATGAAAAGTCTCTGATCTGCGTTACAACAATATCTTTAACTCGGCGCATAACCACATATTGTACTTTTAATGCTGTGTATTTAAAGATTACACACGTGGAATACGCATGGTGAAACTCGTCAAAATCTAGATAAAGCATCATAAACTGATGATCGCAGGGGTACTTCCTATATAATTGCTAGCTGGCTCAATGTTAGATGAAGTCAGTGTATTTATGTTTACAGTTATAGAATAAAATACTTAAGTAATTTAACCGTTTGTAAATTATTGAGAATCATGTATTTTTGAATTTAGTACATTTTTCACAAACTTTTGCATATTAACCTCCTCTTTTTTATTTATTAAGAAATGACCATCTGGAATCTGGTGCAAGGTCTACATATTCGCCCGATCCCAGAGTGACAGATATCAGTGATTTAGTTTCGCACCTGTTCCTGAATTCCTTGAATAACGTGTTGCTTTTTCAGATCCCGTAGCTTCTTTTGTGTTGTCGGAGAGGCTGGATAAATTTAATCTCGTCATTTTAAAGATCTGATGAGAATTACTTCAAGGTTTGATTAATCACAGTTAATTATTTGAAAACGGGAATGGTGACTTTTTCCCCACTTCCTTCGACAACCGAAAACATTATTTCAAAAACTCCCTGCTTTATTTACGCATGTTAACTTTCTCTGAGAATATTTGCTTGATTACATGAGACATGTACATGAGTGCAACAAAAATGCCAAAACAAACTAAATCTTTGAACGTTTCAAAGTTTTTACATGCTCAGTAAGGGTTAAAAAAAAATAGGGTTACAAGTGTTTTAGCATTTATGTATTTTGAAGGTGCATCAAGTTCTTCACAAATGTTTTCCGTTTGGTTATCATCTTTGTTGAATAGAAAGGATGTGATGTTGGGACGCAGCCATGAAGAACTGAATTACATACGGGGAACAAAGAGACTGGTATGAAAACTCTGAATCCCAGAATGCACTGTAATAACACACTTTCAGTTTAAAAAAAGAAGATGAGGAGTTTCACTGTGACATCATGTTTTACCACATCCTACCCTGTCACTTTACTGTAGGGCACTGCAATGACGCGACACAGTCATGTGAGACCTCACTTTTCTGGCGGAGAAGGAAGGTACTGCGTCTTTGCAGTAACCCTGAGTCCAACGTCAATATTGAGCTTAGCATTTGGGCTGCTGCATGCTGGTATTTAGAAAAAAAAATGCAGAAAGGAATCTAAACAATCGTAGAGACCCTAAAAGAAACGCTGCCTCTGATCCTGCCAACACACCAGCGCTACTTCCACCGTCCTGAGAGAGAAGACAGCTCCACACACAATGCCCTGCCGCTGCAGCTGTTTATTCCTCCAACTGGTCTTGCCACCACTGTCTTGCTCCAAGCCAAGGACTTTCCCAGCCACTAGCCACACAACATAACCTCAACTGGTTTCCACCACTGTGCTGGCAAAGGCTCCCATCTGATCACGGCTACCTTTGCTTATTGGCACTTTCGCTGTCCTTAAGAATGACTAAAGTAAGATGTGTGTCTGGGCAGAGATAAATTAGTTTAGGATAAAATTACATCAATATTGTTTTTTTCTTTTTTTTTTTTTTTTTCATTGTTGACTCTTAAAACTGTTCCAAGCTGGAGCTTAGAAGCCTTAGACGAAGCCAAAGCTGAAGGTTATCAGAGATTTAGGTCATTCAAATTTCATTTTAATAAGCAATTTGAGCAGTGACAGTCTAACTTGTTCCATTTTAGCCCTATTTTTCCTTTTCTTTCGCCTCACTAACTATATAATATATGTCCACATATTCCTTAAAACATGCTAAATTGTTATCTCAGCTTGAAGCTAAATGCTAAGCTACGATAGCTATCACCGATTGTGCTTACAAAGTATTTTTCTCGGTTCATGTCATTACATGATCATTATCAGCCATAGCAAACTGCTAAACTGGTAATATTGTTATTCAAGATATGGACAGGACTCCAGAACAACTGGCTACAAATCATACAAACACAACTTGAATGGCATAAAATGTTAATGTGAATTTAAACCTCAGGGTAATCTCAACTTTTTTTTTAGTGGTGATTATTTTTGCAATGGCAAAATGCTTCTTTTTTTAATGTAATGTATTCCTATCACACCTGCCTTCATATCCATCTTTTTCTCGCCTCTTTTCTAAATGCACCTAACCTTTTATATAAGCTGGTGTTTTTCTGCCCATTTTTTCTCCTTTTTCTTGGTGAATCGATTTTTCTCTATTTGGTTCTTCTATAAGTCTCTTTTTTTTTTTTTTTTTTTTAAAAGAATGAAATGCCATTCCATCAAGATGCCACCACATCAATGACACAAAATAGCATTTGCTGCCTTGTGTGTGAAATTCCTCCATGAACTGAAACCCTCTCTTTTTCCCCGGAGCGTCTTATGAAAGCTAGCTAATTGCATGTCCACATTGTACCGTCAGTCCCTGCCTCCCCAGAGCACCATTCAGAGGCAATTAAAGTGAGCTTAAACAGAGTAAGAAAGTGCGTCATCCTCTTAATGCAATTAAGGAAGTGTGCACACAAACATGCAGTGATAGTGCATAACACAAAAACATAAATACATAGAGAGAACAAAGCACAGAGAAGCAAGCGGAAAAGGTCGATTTATTAGGCAAAGCAACCCTTTTACTTAGTTGCATCACATGTCATATTCAGAGCATCTTAGATATGACGCTCAAAGTTTGTGATACAATGTTTTCTCTCTAATGTAGCCGTCAACTTCATTTTTGTACACAACTTTAGTACCTGTTTAAAGACAAACAAACTGTAATTGTCTAATTGCTTTCCTGGCAATTCTACCTCCCAAGAAAAATGTTGGTGTTGTTAATTTGTTTCAGCTGAACAGACAACGGTACACAAGACAAACGTGTCCAGTGTTCAAAAAGAAAAAAAAAAAAATTGAGAATGCGATGCCAGTATTATCACCTCAGAAAAACATGAAGAAAACAGTTTGAAATGAAACCGAACATCTTTTACGGACAGCAATCAGAGCCTTGCGATTTGGGTAAGACTGTCATTGATAACGTTTTGTAAAAACCCATAAAAACATAGTTCTCCTTGCACTTCCCTCTGAGGACATTTATTCAATGGGGAAAAATCCCATGTTTATATGGGGTATATATATGACGTGACACAGAGGCCATTTTTTTTTTAGCCACTGCCTAGCATGAAAAAGGATCCACCTTTATTTTGCTGCAGCGGACAGTGGGTAGGACGGCCAGTTGGGTCTGGCATGAAACAAAGGATGAATATATGGAAAAGTATCTCGTGATAACTGTAAAATATGCCAAAGGATCTATAAAGTTATGAGACAGTTTCTCTTTTAAAGACCCTGGGATAATTGTTGGAGTGTGCAGCATCAATAACTGTGAAATATTGAGACATTTTAAAGAAGAATCTGATGGTCTATGTCAGAAAACAAAAAAAATATTTGGTACTGAGAATCTGGGTAATGAACCTTCTTTCATGACCGTCTTTGTCACAGGAACTAAATCGAAGAGAAAATCTGAGTTGAGCTGAAGGGAACAGTGCATGGAAAAAAAAATGAATGGTCAAAATGTTCTTTTTAGTGTGCTAATTATTTCTTAACACCACTAAATAGATTTGCTCAATTTAAAGGTTAGTTTCATTTATTTAAAGGGGGTTTGACACATCTTCACCAGGAGTGCCAATAAAAGTGGCCAGCACCACATTTAGCAAAAAACATAGTAGGTTAAAAACAACATAACCTTTTGAAAAGATAAAGGGAGTTCAGGGAAAGTCCAAGGATGAAGAGCCCCAACTGTTGTATGGCCTTAAACCCAAAACTAAGTGGTGATGAGCCTGTTTTAGAAAACTTTTTTCAAGTAATATACATTTAACCAGGGCATCCACAAATATAAGTACAACATAAATCATTAAGGAAAAAAGCAATTACAGATTACCCAAAGAAAACTGCATATTTTTTGTACTTAAGCTCTTGTGAGATAGACAGGAATATTGGACAGGGGTTCTCTGATCAAAAGAGTTATCTTTTTTTACTATTATTTTAAGGAAAATTGACAACAGTTTCTATTGTTTTAAGCAAAGCTGCTAAAGCAAACTAGCAGCAATATGCTCATGGACTTGGCTATCACTTTCACTTCCAGTGACAATATGTGCTGTATTGTGAAAAGTTCAGTCAGGCAACAATAGCCATAGAATGCTGAGCAACTAGTTTGTGAAAAAGAGACATAGTTTCCCTTATATGTGTGTCTGTTCCGCTAAAGGTTGGCGTAAACCACCAAATTTCTTTTTTCAGTGTTTTTATTTTTTTTTTTTGCCATTTAGAAAACACTCCAGGGTTCCTCTTTTTTTTTAAACACATTTTATTTATGTGTTACTGAGACAAGTAAGAAAGGCTAACAAAGGGTAAGTGATAACTATGGTTTTCTTTGGCTTGAGAAATTCATCCTGAATTTGTAGTTGCAGCAAATTTGAAGTAATCAAACCACATGTTAGAATCAAAAGTCTTGTATTAAATAAGCCTATTTTCAATTTCTTTTGCAGGTGGAAAGACTTTAATGTGACAAACAAAAAAATTGTTGAACTGATTAAGTCCACTGAATGATGGAATTAAGAAATGAAAATGTTTTTTATTATAACAAAGCAAACTTGAAATAGTTTTGAATGTGGAAAAAAATGGAACATGCAAAGTGAGTTTGCTTTTTTGTATTTTAGCATGAATTAGTGGTAGAAAAACTCCTGAAAATGCCGTATTATATAGTGCCTCCTGTGAAGAGGTAGGATTTTTCTTCAAAAACATCAACACGTATTTTTCTCACCTAAATACTTTGTGGAGCCTCTCAACAATACAACCAGTTTTTTTTCTTTGCAAGGACGACTTAGTTAGCTAAAAGGACCAGTTTTATGAATAAATAAAGAAAGCCGCATAATTGACACCACTGCAGTGTTAGGTTTCATGTGCCTGAAAAATAAACCCCTACATTACACAATTCTAATTCTAATTAACCCACACTGACAAGAGCCCATGCTCACATTCATAACTGTGCTCACACAGGTCACAAGCAGTAGTTTATACACACAGTGCTGTCTTTTGTCAGGCATGAAGGCTCCATAATTACTATTGATCTGTCATTACAATGTTTAACTCACAAATTGAATTTCTCTAAGTTTCTTGTCAAGTTCAGTGCTTTAAGTGAAAAAATATCCAGCAACAAATCGAGCTCATCTGACCACAGTTGGTAGTCCACAGATGACAAAGCAGCGATTGACATCTGTGTTTTACATTTTAGTTCGCAGCGCTTCTTAAATTCCCAGAACTACCTTGCTCTGCGAGATCAAAAGAGAAAATTAGCCCTCTTACACAGAAAGGATATGCCAAAAGTGTTGCCAAACATTGTGGAAACCATGAACATTTGTTCTTTTACGGATGCTAAGTATTGTTTTATTGTCTGTAAGAAAATCTGGACTTCTTTGTCCAAGCACCACTAAGCAGCCTTATAAGCATATATGAATACAAAAGCAAAAGCTTAGACAGTACAGATGATTGCAAGTCTATCAAAATATGATGCCGAACCAACTTACTTGAAAAACCTTGTGAAATAATTAAAACCAAAGCAGCTGTTACAACCCAAACATTAGTTCTCCCCAAAGATTTAACTTTCCTTTGTCCGCCAAATCATCCTGAACCCACTGAACTTCACTCCGGTGCAGCACCACTCTTGAATGAACGGTATTTGATTTTGGTGTAGTGGAATAAACTCTTCAATATTTTTGAGCAAACTGTTAATTATAACTACAACCACCACAAAGAGGGAGATTTGGATATCAAATTATTTTAAGTTGAGACATGCGATAATAGAGAGAAAATATTAAAAAATATATTTTTTTATAGCAAACATCTCCATGAATAAAATCATCATATTATAATCAATAAATGTTGAATATGCTACCAGCCCTTAATGGATTTAAAAACTCTTTTTTAGTGTACCTCAGATGATTATTTATGTTTTATAAATGGTTTTTATATTTTTACTAGTTTGCCGGTTCCTCCACTGTCCTGTTTAGACATGATCAGGTTTATGCTGGGAGGTTCTGTTTCCAGGTGGAAAATGGGACTTGTCTGTAAAATTATGTAGGTGTGTACGATGAGATATACCTGTGTGAGAGTCATATTCAATGCTTTCTGCAGAAAAAAATATTGCAACAGTAAGAGCAATGTTACTTCATCTCCCGGTGGTCACAAAGTCAGTCACATGTACCGAGCGATGCCTAAAAACCTATTTCCATCCCACGTTACTTAAACAAATGCAAAACAAGCTGAAAACACTGCCAAAAAAACGAAAAGAACATAAGCAACATTTGACACTTTGAATATTTGAAATAACCACCTTTCTATAAAGCATTACCATAAATGAATGGAGCATCATTCAGGCATTGGTAAAAATGTGTGCAAAATGTGGAGATGGATGGTTTTAGCCCATTACCAAATATGCCAGTCTCAGTGGCAAAGGGACAGTTCCAGAACAAGAATACGGCATGTACAAACTATTCATAGCCGCCTCACAATGACTGGACTGCAGAGGGGGCTTTGGCATGCCTGTTATTCGGCGTGTGCGGTCACCATCACAACCAATTCTGTCACCAAATGTAAAGTCGTACTGCCCCCCAAATCCCTCCCAATTATAAAAGGTCCTTGAGTTGCTGTTTTGCCCCCTCTCTAGCTCCTGTCTGATTACTGAGTGTGGGGTGAGCTGTGCAGGCAATCAGCCACAAAGCTCAGAGCACCAAGAGGACAGGGTAAAAAAAAAAAAAAAATCAAATCCAAAACAGTGTAAAAAATAAACTAAAGGGAAACTACAGGGCCGCAATTACAGGCCATCCAGCCAGGCCTCTGCTCCAGCACTCAAGAGCTGCCGTGATTTCCGACAGAAAAGGTTATTAGTTTTTATTGGAGGAAATAGATGCTGGGTGGCTTTAAATGGCACAGTAATGTGGGGGTGGGAGGGGGTTGGAGGCGGGGGCTCCTGACCTGGGTCTCCCAAGAGTCCCATTGCACTGCCACAGAGACACACTGAAGCCATCACACAGCCTCTCTCTCCTTCCCCCAGTCCCCATGCCCTACAGGTTCTGCTTGAACGCCAGGGCAAAACATTGCTCCCTAACCTTGATCTCATTCTGGACAGCTAATTCCCCCCCCACCCCCCTTTGGACATATGGATCTAAATCAGAAAATAGCTTAAGGTCATTGTTTAAAATACATTTTTGCACATAGTTTAAAAACCAAAACCATTTGTTTTTGAAATGTTAAGGCAGTGTCTTATGGATCACAAACACCTGCTTCCGGCAGGAGCAGAGCACGCCAAAACGCTATCTGTCAGCGTGGCGGCCCCGAGTTTACTCGGCCCCGACGTAATGACCGCCAGCAGATTTCTTGTCACGAGCGTGTGAGCCTGCGACTCCGGGAGAAGAAGGCGATCGCCGCGCAGCCATGTTTGCCTTTGTGCATGGCTGCCGGTGTGTGTACTCTGCTGTGTGTGACGTTATTTCAGAACGTGTAAGCTATGATGTGCTGGCGTCAGATAAAGTGGTCTCCAGAAGCTCCGGTGTTTGTTCAGTGACAGATGTTTTGTGTCAGCCAGAGGAAACATACAGAAGCAGCTGAATGGTCTCGCGGTTAATTTAAGCCCATGATGCAACAGTTCTGTCTCGGCTTTAATTGCGAGCCTGTGTTTCAAAATATGTCACGGCGTGTCAAAGCAGATAATATGGTAATGCCGTCTTTTGTGAGAGCTCACGTGCGTGTTTGTCTTCATTGCGCTTGCAGTCCATGCTCTCCTACCCTCATCTGTATTCAGTGCAGGTGGGCTGCAACGCAGACCCGCAGCTCAGTAACTAATGGAGGGGCTGATGGGGGCCTGATGACGACCACAGGGCCATTTGTACACATACACGCAGAGTGCACATATACAAACACAAACACTATATCCAGCCGCAGCTGCTCCCATCACGCAGCTAGTGGCCAAGCAAGTTAATTACATTGACCATTTAATACTGGCATTTTCCTTTTTTTTTCCTGTGGAGCATGGGCGACGCAATTTGATCAATTTGATCATCTTTCTGAGTAAGTGAGTAACAATTGCAGTCCAAGGCATCGCCCTTTTCCTATGTTGATTACCCTGCTCCTATTTCTAAGGTTTTTGGTTTTTCTTTAATTGCCTCTACTGCAAACTTTTGAAGCGAACCAATAACTCGATTGCCAGGACGTGTGAGGGAATTAGAAAATGAATGTTACTCTGGGGTCACTGCATTAGAGAGGCACGCATACATCCGTGCCATGTTTTTTCAACATGTTAGAGGGCTAACACAAAAAAAGTTCTTTACATTGTTTTTTTTTTTACCCCATTTTTGTATGGAAAAAATACATACAAATAAATGTGATATCATTCCTGAAAAACATGTGTAAAATGGCTTAAAATAAACGTTGATTTTATTGGAGAAGCACAGTCTTGCTCAGCATTCCATGTAAAGTAATCGCAGTTTTTAAGACAATTACCGGTGGCAGAACTGCTGGGACCCTGGCTGTCAATAGCAGTTATTCTTCTCCAATAACACTTCCCACAGCTGGAGAACACAGAGTGATATTTAACAATTTATTTCACAATATCTCTAGATCCTCCCGAATCGTGGGTCTTCTCTTAAATGTTTCTTCTCTTAAACTCACCTCACAGCCGATCAGAGGTGGGTTGTCACTGGTTTCATTTATTCAGTAACATTTACTTAAGTAATGTTTTGAAAAAAAAAAAGGCACTTCTAGTAGTAATTTTACTGTGCCATGCTTTTTACTTCTACTTGAGTACTATTAGGAAGTTACACTACTCTTAACTGCATAAAAATTCTAACTACCCACCTTGAGTGACTTAACTGAATAATAAAGAAAACAAACATGTTTTAATCAAAACTGCAGGTTCACTGTTTATTTTACATTTTATTTTCCATCTGTTGAGCCTTTTTGGAAATAAAATAAAGAGTGTAAATTGTAAGTGGATTGTTTTACTACCATATGGTTGCTTTATGTACTGGTTCCAAAAGTTTTGTGTTGTGGAAAAGTGAGGTTTGAAAATGTTGTTTTCTTCTAGTCGAATGTGTAATTTTGTAATATTTTTATGTTTTTACTGTAATATTGTGATTTTTTTGATTACATCTTTTTTTATCTCTGCTAGAGATCATTTATATTGAAGTAGTGCTACTCTTGCTTGAGTACAATTTCTGGCATCTCTAGCAGGTTATCTGTAGGATTTAGGTCTGGGTTCTGAGAGCTACTTGGTTTCTTTCTCGTGAACTATTCTGTGTTGATTTGCCCACAAATTCTGGATCATAATTTTGCTGAGATATCCATGACAAAGCTATGTTTACTATAATGAGAAAGCCAATATATATATATTTTTTAAAATCTGGCATACAGGAGAACATGATTTCCAATGCCTATGGAGGAGAAATAGGCCCGCAGCATCACATATGTCTCACCATACTTTACAGTAGACATTGTTTTTGAAAAGTTCAGCCTTTGTTTCATCTGTCGAAAAAACGAAGCCACAGTTCTAGTTATAGCTCTGGGATTAAAGTATAAATTAAAAAGTTAGGAATTTAGAAGCGTCAATGAGATAAAATGAGAAACTAGTGTACTTTGTTTCATCTATGCCATGCTCGGGTTCTTTTTTGTTGTTGTTTTGTTTTTCCCGGACCTTCATCCATAGGAGACAAAGGCATCCATCATTTTAGTGGCCAACGTGAACACAGGCAACAACTCTGACCAGATCTATATCCAGTTCGACTCTGAAGAAAATACAAAAAGCCTTTTTGGTGTGGATTTCATGTGAACCATTACGTTCAGGGCAACAACAAAACAATGACATCCTGCAGTGGAACAAAGCAACCTCCAAATGTACAAAAGCTGCTCATGGACGGCTTGACGGGCCCGAAAGTTTGACCCGATCTCTAAACTCTACAGATTCCAGTCTTCGATCATCAATCATCACTCAAACACGCCAAAGTCGGACAAATGCACAGAGAGCTCATGTTAAACCCCTAGGACAAAAACAAATCCTACCTGGTAGACATCATCAGTGAGCACTTATTTAAAAACACACTTGGAAAAAAAAAATGTAGACACAACATCACAGAAAATTCAAGTTTGCTGAAATAATCTCAGCATGGCATTTCTTAATTTGCTATCCTTCTTTTAAACACACAGACAATAATACAACATCTGTGGATCTCCTCTAGGCAACTTCTGTTAAAAAAAAAAAAATCTGTTTTCTTTTTTTCTCTCTCCTCTACTCTTTCTTCTCTCTGCTGAGTTTGGGCCAAAGAGCTGACAGCCAGTGACCTAGGAGTCTCCAGGGTTCCCGGGGAGAAAGGTAATGGGCCCAACCCCGGAACGCACTCTCACTCTTTTCACCCACGGCTGCCGGCGGCTTTGATCCAGTAGCCCCCACTTCGGTCTCCTGACGCCTGGTAAGGAAATTCATAGGAACAACTGGAAGAGGCCTGTGTTTATTCAGCCCCTTTAATGAGGAGGGAGACGGATTATCGGGGGCCTAAATCTCCCCCCAAAAAAACACAGGGAAAGAAAACTGCTGCTCATTCCAGATGTTGCTCCAACAGCAGTCACTCCAAAAGAATCCAGGAGAGCACGAGAGAGGGGGAGAGAAAAAAAGAGAGCGAGGGATGGTTTTATTACGCAAGATGGGGAGACTAGTGGTCAGCAGGAGAATCTCTCCATGTTTTCTCTGTCTGGCCAGATGTAGGAGCTGCCAAAGCGTCTCTTTGTGAACCCAGAGGAGCCACCCAGGGGCTGCAGCGAGAGCTCTGAGAAAGAGTATGCAGTTATTCTTTTCTTTTTTTCATAATTTTAAAAGCAGCGTGTTTAATAGCAGAGGTAACCAGAGCTTGTAGGCATACGTTTTACTTTAAGCAATTTGTGCTGTGTTAAAGAGAAAAAGAAGCCATTTCCTGAGCCTGCCACATGACTCCTAATGTGTTATTTTTTCAATTTTAGCACAGAGCTTCTTTGTAATCATTACTAATGCAGCAAAGCAAGTGACGTAGGAGCTGACGTATGAAGCCTCTCTGCCCCAAGAATGGAAACAGAAGCCTGATCCACTTATTAAGCAGCACAAACACTGCAGGTTGTGGAAAGACAAAGGAGCTTCATTCAGTATTGGTGACACCATTTTACCTAAACACACCGAGAAGAGCTGCACTGCACATCAGGCTCTTGACCCTTTGCAAACGGGGTCTGACGAGATCAATAGGTCTCTCTATTGTCAAATCATTTAGGAGCGGATTATAGGTCAGACACTGGTCAAAGATCCTCACACAGACAGACCAAAAGGTCAGGCTGACTGAATATTTACATGTGATTTCCAAAAATCAGGTCTGCATTGTGGGAACACCTGTAGTGAATAAAAACAGTAGCTGTTCTGCAGGCTGGTTTGTGACAATTTTCTCTCCCAGGTCAGTCTTCATGCTAAAACATTTACTCCAACAAGGAGACCACTGTCATCACTGTCTGGTGACCTCCAGCAAGGTCAAGGCCATGGACAGTGACAGACTCGCAGGCAAACACACACACTCAGTGTGTGTGTCGAATGCGTGTGTGCGTGCGTGGAAAGGTGGGTGTGAGGGGAAAGGCTTGTTATAGGTCAAGTTCACAGATCACTTGGATCTTTAGATAAATGTAAGATTTAGAGAGTATTTCTTGATTTGTCATTTATTTTAAATGGCAATCTCGATGTGGTCTTATAAAAAAACATCAGTAGTACATATCTACTGATCAGATAGCCTCGCCATCAGTCTAACCTCGTACTGGTACAAGTTTAGAAGTCCTAGTTTTGTGTAAGATTGTAAAGGGAATGCCCAGTTTGACAAACATAATAATTTTATCTATTTTTAGTTTTAAATTTAAAATTCTCAATTCTAAATTCAATTTGGATTTATTTTATTTTTATTTTACTTATTTAACTTCAAATTTGTCATTGCACAATCTTATGATTTTTAAATCCTCTCCGGTATAAAACAGTGCGATAGGATAAAGTTTAAATAAATAATTAACTTGGTTCATGTTTAGATTTTCTGACACAACAATGGATGTTATTTATTAAAATTTTTACTTTTTAATTTATTCAAATAAATATTTTATTCAGATTGTCTGTAGACATTGTCTAAATTAGAACAACACAATGATATTTTCCTACAGAATACTCAAAACAAAGACTAAATATTTTTTTCAAATGACAAAAAGTTTCTGTTTCCACAATTTAGAGTAAAATAAATATTTTTGCTTCTGATTAACCTGTTTTTTTGTAATATTGTAATGTTTTCAGCTATTTGGAAGGGGTTAATATCATTAACTGTGTTTTTATTTTCACTGACTGGCAGATCAGACAAATATTAGGCATGTTTTGTCAGATACAAACATAATACTTAGGATCAAACATTTTGTACACAGTTTTCTGCAATAACGACAACATTCAGAAACATCTATGTTACATTCTTTCAAGATTTTTTTTGGCATCAACTATTTTTTCTATTACAGAAATTCTGTTTATTTCTCCTAACTGACCTTAGGACATCTGCATTTTTTATTCCATTACATGTAGGACACCTCCACTCAGATGGTAATTACTGCAAGACAAAATGAGAATCTCCAACCTTGCCAGGACGTCCTGTAAACTACTGCCACCACAGGGTACAGAAGGTATGGCACATTAAAAAAATAAATAAAAAAGTGCTCCTTAATATCTGTCCACCTAATCATGTGAATGTTTTCTTATGCACAACTTTTAACCATGCAATACTTTTCATAACCGACATGTGACTCCTCTTTCTTATTTATTTTATTTTTTATTTTTTTGCATTGAATTTTAAAACAAATGCTTTGGGAGTCACAAAATATATATTTTTTAAATAGAGCAAAACATTATTTAATACTGTGTTGCCATTCGTCTTGTCAGCAGATAAAAACAAAATTTCAACAGTACTATAAAACCCATTTAGATGGAATTAATGTACTATTTTGCTGGAGAACTGAAACAGAAAATGACTGTGGTTACCAATAACCGGACAGAGCCAGTTCATATCTTTATGAGGTCCAGAGCAGATTTGTGGAGTCCATTTCCAAACAAATCCCCTTTATTCCAGACTTGGTAGTGTAAGAGATGATGAGAAAATCATTGTACTGCTCACCAGCAACTATGGCAAAACAAATAAATAAATAAAAATACTCATTTACTTGTTGACATACAAACAGTTGTGTGCCTGTAATATGACCCAGTGTGCACATACAAGCAGCAGAAAATAAGATATTAAAAGTAATTTATGGTAACTTTTGAAATAATATTGGATTTTCTCAGTATGTAAAAAAAATTAATTAGTGAAATTGTTGTTTACTGATGTTCTCCTGAGGGTCCCTAGTAGGTAAAGGGTCTTTAAGAAGTAGCAACATTTCTTTAAGTCTTGAGCCTGTTGTTTTACATTGTACATTTTCTATTGTATCACTTTTAGATGTACATCAAAGATGTAAGGTGTTTGCAAAGAGGAGGAGTTTCTGTAAGTAAGCAAGGCAGACAGCATTTGTAAGGTTTTACACTGTGACTCATTTTGAATCAGTATATGAAACTGTGTCAAGCAGATTTATTTACAAAAAGAATATAATTATTCAGATGTTAAGTTCTGAATCTTGTGAACCAGTCCCAGGTAGGTTTTTTTTTTTAAAGTCATTATTATTTCTGCTCTTCCACGTTGAAGCTATTTATGCATCGGTGTTGCACAGAGACTACATATCAGATGTTTTCCAGCAGGTCCCTACAGGTTTTGCACTCTTTTCCTGTCTACCACATGTACCTACATGTGAAAGTTTTCTTGGAAATTTTCCCTTGACTTTCACATCTCCTCTAATTTTAATGACATTTCAGAGAGTGGAAATTGCATGGTGGAAGAGCTTCAATGTCTTTATATAGCCTTTCTCTATTTTGTAGGCATTAAACCGTATATAAATTTTTAGATGTGGACTGAATTGCTTAAAGGAGCTCGTGCTTACCGACGGCTACCACAAGGTGCAAAGGCTTGACGAAACTGAATGAATGAATAATCAGCTGGTCTAATGATTTATTAAATGGGGTGGCATGCCAAGGTTAGCATGCCAAAGGTCAACCTTATGGTCAGTAAGACACCAGAAGATTGACCTACGGTCCATGTTGTTGTTGTCGTTGTTTTTTTTGTTTTTTGTTTGTTTTTTTCAAATGTTTCTTTAAAACCCCAAATAATTTATAAATTGAATCTATTATGGTTTTATAGGCTTTTGACCTGTCATGAATTTTAATTATTTTCTAAGATTTTATTAAGTGGTGTACTTTAAAAACTTAGAACTGGCTAAACGGTCAAAATTTGAGGACAAAAACTCCATAGTAAATGAGAAGATTTTACTGGTTCAATGTAATTGGTATTTACATTATAATAATATTCAATTGATAGTTTTGGATTTATTTATTTATTCTCTGAAGTGTCGTTCATACTTCACATTTCCAAATCATTATTGCTCCATTCAAATCAAAGAATCTTGTTTCTCAAGATCCTGTTTAAACATTCTAATTTTCCACAGAGAAAAGGATTTCCAGTGATTTAAAAAAGAATGTGTAAAAGAATAACTTACCCACTCTGAAACAGGGCAAAGGTGTCTTCATGGTCCTGTAAAATACAAGACATGTTTTTTTTTTTACTGTCTACAGTCTTCAGCAGTTCACAAAATAACCTACTGAAAGAAAAAAAGATCTCAGATAATACTGAAGTAAACCATTGTTCTTGTTTTTCCTTTTATTTTATTACAATTACAATTCGCAACCTTTTGCCAACATCCTTCTGCCTCAGGGCTGTGCTAAGCTTCAACAAGATCTTATAAATAAATGGATAAAACCTGAATAATTTGGAAAATCACAGGCAGCCATTATATTG
The DNA here is from genome assembly GCF_051168715.1 of Poecilia mexicana. Taxonomy (NCBI): domain Eukaryota; kingdom Metazoa; phylum Chordata; class Actinopteri; order Cyprinodontiformes; family Poeciliidae; genus Poecilia; species Poecilia mexicana. The sequence goes on from NW_028263372.1 coordinate 20,960,695, forward strand.
GTATTTTGCACTTATTTCTGCCTTCAGGTTCTGTATTCTTTTTTATAAAGTTATTACAACCTGAGGTTGATAAAAGGACAATCTACAAACACATTATGCAAAAAAATACATAAAAGCTATGTTAAAAAATACAATCTTTGTCAGAGAAAATCTAAATGTAAATCAAAAACTACTCGTCTTTCATACACAGACGGCATTTTCATTATTTAGACCACTTTATTACAGCACTTTAGACAGTCCAATGCACTGTCCCTTACTTGTTTAAAATGTACTTCTCCCACTCGAATGATCACCCGCAAACATCTCACGAGAATACAAAGTGATCTGCACACTAACAGCCTGTACATAGTGAAATTGCAGCATGCAGTGGCATCCTTTTCCGTTTCCATTGAATGTTACTGCAAAAATGATAATCATGCAGTCACAAACTAATGGCATTTTTAAAAAAAATTAAACAACATACAAATTGTACATTTCAATGTGTATATTGAGTTGGAGCCAGGTGTATACATGCGTTACATAAAAAACCCTTTTTTTGGTTATCTGTTAAATGAGACATAAATATTTCTGCCTTAGCCAAACTTAATTCTATTTGCTCATTAATAATGAGAGAACAGAGAATTTTCAGATCTAATATCCAAGGACAAAAGTTGACATAACCTCAGATATTACTGTATTTTTAAGCAATGTGAAAAAGCCTACATGATGGTGATGTCATGGCTTTGTAAGCCTGTGACAGGTTAATTCCACATTCCAGCTGCATTCGGAGCTGGAAAATTCCGACTTTCCCATCAGAAAAATCAACTGGAATGCCCTCTCAAGTCAGATTTCCCACTGGGAAACTGGGAGCAACTCCGACTACCCATAACTTTGCATTTCAATATGGCCGCTCCTCGCATCAACAGCGGTAAGATGTGGTGAAAATGTGTAGTTTAGAATACAAGAAGTGCTCCTAAAATCAATGTTACCGAGTGCCTGCAACTATAACTTTAACACATTGATAGTGGTATTTGCTTACAGAAAGTAAAGCCTAAAATTATGTTTGAAAACAATGTTTTTGAGCGTCGCTGTGTAGAAATTCCACCTTCTTAACCAGAATGCTATATCCTCAGGTCTGACATCAGATCCATCCCTGAGCTCTCACTTGTTAGGTAACTGGAAGGCAGCTTAAGTCACGTGGGGAAACACTTATAGTTGTATTTTAACACACACTTCAAACTCTCCTTATTTATGGGAAAATCAAAAGAAATCTGCCATTGGAACATTGGATTTCCATTTCCAGATGGTTGAAGGTGCGCAGTTCGTCTGTATAAACAAATATGTGCAAGCATAAACATCATAGAAATGTCCAGCCTTTATACAAGCCAAGAAGGGGAACGGCTCTGTGACCCAGAAATGAATACGCTTTGGCACAAAATGTGCAAATCAACCCCCCAGCCCCCAAAAAATAGAGTAAAAGAGCATCATTTGTCACAGAGAAGTATACCCAAAATATCTGATCAAAGTCATACACTTTAAACAATAAAGAGGCCTATAAAAAAATTCTGAAAATGGACAAACTAATAGAAATATTTCTCAAATATTGTGTCCTTAATTAACCTGGCATTTGACATGGAGGAAATTTGAATAATCATAACTGTCCATAACAGTAAAAGTTTAGTTTGAATTAAAGTGGGGCAGTGAGAAACAATGTGTTTGTGTCTGTTGACATTGTATATTTAAACATTTAGTTTCAACCGTCATGACCAACGTAATCTTATCAAACCAGACCGCTTGTTGGTGCTTGACCACAAAAATCCGATTCAACGTTCAAATTTGAAACGTCATGTTCAATTAACTCATCCAGAAGGAATCGCAGTTGACTCATTGAAAGAGACTCCCACTTGGACATGCCTAACATTTTATTAAATATGTGGCTCGATAAATGCACGAGCATACATGCAAACCTTTGATAAAGGAGTAATGAGGCCACCACTCATGCAACTCGTCTTGGTGATGCTACAGGCATTACCTGCTTTCTATAAAGATCTTACTCTACTTCATGTTGTCAGGAAAGTTCGATTCATATTCTTGTAATCAGTCCTAGGTTTAGCTAACAAGGTCAGGGATCTCAAAGAATTGTAATTCCTGATTTAACGGGGAAGGAATTTAAGATTTACAAGTTATTTTTACTTAGAAGTGTCCTGCTAAGAAGAACTAAGACATGCATCTCTTAAAAGATAAAACAACGAGCACTAATTTAAGAAAAATATTGAACTGTTATTAAGTTGTTTTAACTCAGTAACAGTTAAAACATATTTGCAATGTTCAGTAGTAAATTATTTCAATGTTATAAATAATACAACTTTTCCTTACCTCCCTGTGCAGGATAATGAGACGATGCCAATCAATCTGTAACCCCGCTCCTTAACAAGGTAAAGGCATCCATTCCCCTGACTTCAGGTCAGTAAGTAAGCTTGCTATTTTGGATGGCTGCTGCCGATTGTGTATGTACTTTAATAAGCAGTCTGCAGGTCGGGCAGATTTATAGGCCCATAGTGGGGTGGAGGGATCAGACTCCCCTGGCCTCCAGTTTCCCTCTGTGCCATTACGCCAGAGTGAGATATAGTAGGATATTGATCCCAATGCCACTTCATTTCGCTATAACTATTACACAATACTCTCCCAGGCTGCACGTGTCCCCTGATTTATGCTGCTTTGCTATTTACATTACCAGTAAGTGTTTTTCTATACCGTGTGAGGAGGGTCGTTCGGCCACAAGAATGGACACAAGAACATTCGCATTCTGCGCCATGCCCGTCTTCCTTTTGCTCTCCGTGATGCATTTTCACCGTAGTGAGGGTCTCTTAACACAGCGCTGCCTCCTGAGTGAGTAATGGATGATGCAGAAATAAATATTTGAAGAATGTTTCCCAAGCCAAGCCCTCATTACTGCACCACAATTGACCTTGAGGCAATGTTATTTTCTGCATTATGTCTTATTTAAAATACCTGCCTCATCACATCCCCTCATTAGAATGCTGTTATAGTTGAAAATGTATTCTAAATCATTTTATATTATTCATTTCCTCTCAGTGGTCGGCAGTATATACAGACAAATAAAAACACACAAAAAAAAAACATTAATACGCATGTGTCGAGATAAAGAATCATAATCTGCGATATTATGCGGTTGTATCACATTTATAGTGCATTTCCCATTACACGGAGTGAAGCCCTTAAAGCCAAACCGGCAAAAAAAATTCCAGTGGAAACACATTCTAGCACTTGCCTTTCCCTGATACAAATTTAATTAAGTGCTTCAATTCTGCAGATTATATCAAATGAAAGAAACTGTTGTCATAATTAGAACAATTAGGATAAGCAGCCCGTGGCCCCTGCACGCCATCACCAGCTGCACACTCCAGATCTGGGTCTTTGCCAAAGTACCTTCCCTTGCAGTGCCAAGCTGGTGCTGCTGTGTTTGTTTACACACAAAGCACAGCTGTGTCAGTAGGCATGAATGGGAACGAAGGCTGAGAGAAAGACCCTGTGTTGAGCTGACATTCCCACATGGAGCCCCCACAGGTGGCACTGTGCCTCAGATACTGCTACTGCAGCATCATGCCTCTGGGAGAAAGGAAAAAAAAAAATTATAAAACAAACAAACAAAAGGATTAATGACCCTTAATTGCTTTGGAGCTGTTTAAAATCAGATGAGTGCCACATAAGCTGGAGTATGTAAATCAAATCCCTCCCCCTCCTCGTCCCTCCTCCCGGTCGCGCCCCCTCGGCTCTCTCCCTCTGGCACAATCAAGCCTTTTTCTCACAAGAGGGCAGGGCAGCTGAGCGGGCTCGCTGCCAAGTGAGGGGAGCTGGCAAGCGTGGCAATGTAGAGACACTTGTTGCCACAATGCTCGCCTGTTACGCCGGCGCATGGCAGAAATTAGGTGGCTGAGGAGTGTGTGTGTTGGGGGGGGGAGGGGGGGAACAGATGGGCACACTATAGCCTCCACATGCTTCCGTGACAAACGGCAGAAAGGACACGTGCTCCGCTCTCAGCCCTCAAAGCTGGCAGAGACCGTATGCATGTCCCATTCATTAAGAGGCCCATTCATATGCAACATTAAGTGTGATTGTACACAAATGCCCCATCAGTAAGGAAAGGGGGGGGTATTTGCACAGTTTGAATGTGTGCTTATGCATCTTTGAATGAGGCCATTTGCACGGTGAGTGACCAAAAGGCCTCGTGGATTAAATAAAAGGAATATTTTAACAGATTTATCCCAATGTGCATGCATCTTATTCTTTATATTGCAATTGTTTGGGCTGCCACGGATGCACATCTTTTAGTCTACCGAATAATTGTGGGATAATGAAAAATAGGCTGAATGGGGAAAATATTTTGGAAACATTTTTGCAAATTATTAAAAAAGAAAATTTAATGTTGAGTTTGTACCTTGTTACGAAGTCAGACGTCGGAAGTCTGTGACCAAGTGAGCAGTGAATGATGTTCTTGTTCTCTCTCCCCCCGCTTCTCTCGTGTCCCACTGCTTCCACCGTGGCCATTACCATCAAGCCTTAATGCGTTTCCAGTACCTGCATACTCCACTGCTGCATGGAGTTTCGGGTGATTTAAAGACAACAACAAACCTGTCCCATTTTCCAAGTGACATTATTGATATACTGTCACTTCAAATTGCAGGTAACAGCTAATGGTTATTTTATGATGCATGTGTCAGATCTGATTTGTATTTGTTTTTTCTCCTCAGATAAACTGGACTAGTTGATTTAATTTGAGCTTAATGATTGACCCAAGATCACTGTCGCAGTTTTATTACAGTAAGTCCTTAATTCTGGAGAGATGTTAGCAAGTATTGACCTTTCACAAACAAGGCCTGCGAGGAATAACAGCAAAGTATAAATTTAATTATACTATCAGTCATTATCTGTGTTATCAAAGCGGCATAAAGTACCTTACAAAAAAAAACATATTTATACTCAAAATGTTAACATTTAATTTTACAAACACAGTTTTACGTCATGAACCAATTTTTTTTTTTTTTTTAAATCAGGCAAGTGTGGATGCAAATGTATTTGCGCCTCCCTTTCTCCTCTCCAGACAATATATTCATTGTAGTTATGGTTGCAAATGTTTTAGGTGTGTATCTATCAACTATGCATAGGAAAAAAAATGATTTTTTTATTTTCTTATTCTCCGTAGTACCGCTGTTACTCATTCAGATTGGACGAATAGGGTTCAAGAACATTGTTTTTTGTTGTTGTTTTTTTGTTTTTTTTAAGGTTTGGTACATATTTTAAATAGGCTTTAGATCTAGTCTTTTTTTAACAATAGCAATGCTTTCATCTAAGTCATGCCATTGCAGATATGACTGTGTGTTTGGGGACGCTTTTCTGTTGGAAGATAAACTTGTGCCCAGGTCATGAGTGTATTTAGCTGAATCCATCTTCCCATGCACTCTGACCAGCTTACCTGTCACCTCCACTGTGATGAGGTGTTCTCTAATGTTCTGTAAAAAAAAAAAAACAACCCAAAACCTCTGAGGTCCTGATTTTACGTGCGTAACATTATTTCAAATGATATTGCTCCAACTTGGTTACCCTATCCAGCTCTAGTTACTTCACTGAGAGAAAAACTAACATGAATCATCTCAAAAACAGTTTACGACAAAGGACATATAGAATAGAAGGACATTCAAATAAAACATATAATATATCTTATAAGGCAAGCCTGCATGCTGTCGCATTAGTATTTTTATTCCAGTATCCCCATAAAACAGTCCCTTCCTTCACTTTACTGTTTAGCCATGCTGGTGTTTCCCCAATGTAACCCTGCATGCCCTCTTGTCCTGGATTACGCCCCACACTAGCATGGACAAAGACTCCATCAGGGTGTGTTTATGTGTTGGCCCTTGCATTGTGTGAAGAGGAAACATGTCTCCCACTTACGACCAGATCTTAGAGAACCCCAATTTGTTAGGCATTAATCAGAGCACCTGCTCGGAGAGCAACCTGTGTCAGAGGCTTACTTTGTGTGCCCAGCGGTTTCCTGGTTGCAGACCTCTTTGTTTCCCCACTTCAGTCATCAGTGTCATTTGAAATCAATTTAACAATTGTGCCCGAGACTGATTTGAGTATGCAAATTCTTGCAAGGGGCGAAAAAGAGTAAGCATTAAGAAGACCAGAGTAGGGCACAAAAAAAGGCCAAGCTGAGAGGACCTGCTGTGCATTACTCTGACATTAAAAAGCAATAAGCCATCAAGTGTTGCTCTGCAAACAACAGAAAACACACACACACAAAAAGATTTGAACTCAACACATTAACAAGCGACTGACCTGCGCAAAAACAGTGTTTGAGGAGGAAAAAGGGGGGGAAAAAAATAAAAAATACTACACCAAGACAAGGAAGACTAGGTCAGAGAGGGGTCAGGAATGAAAGAGGGAAGGCGGGGTGGGGGGCACAAGAAAGAGGAAACAAATGAATAAATTCATGGGCCACAACATGAAGAGAAAGATGGAGGGGAGCAGAAAAGGGGCTCGGAGTCATCAGCGGAAGATTTTTATTGCCCGGACAGTGGAGGCGCACACAAAAGCACAGGGAAGATTCAATTAAGTATCATATGCAGTGACCTTATTGCCATGGTTACAGGACGGTGAAAAATATTAATCAGGCCTGCGCTTACGACAAGGAGAAATGGGATGGTGGAAGGAGACGAACGACAGCAGCGAGGCAGACGGAGGGAGAGGGGGTAATGGCACAGCCTCCGTGTGTTTGATTTGATGTGTTTTAATGAGTGAAGTTGCAAAAGTTCATAACTGTCCCTTGCACGCTTTGAACATCTGCATGCTGACACCGAAGATGCCACTTTTGACAACAGAGTCTCTCTCTTTTGTTATAAATACATTTCAAAACGCTGCTGCCTCCATCAGCTCTCGCCCTGCTCACATTTACACAAAGACGAGTCAAACATGTGAAATGAACTCAATTCCGAACTCATTTCATACCGGGGGGGTTAACTCACTTTTCAGCTCACAAAGATTTATTTTAGCTCCCTCCCTGTTTTTCAAGTTGAATTTCATGTGCCACAATTTCTGTTGACGCTTCCTTGGCAAGGAAATAAAACAATCCCTGCACATCGACAATCCATCACACGCGCATGAATCCATTAATAACCCAACTTGCAAATGTTTGCCACATGAAAATGAAATGTTTTCATCCATCACTGTGCTTTTTTTTTTTTTTTCTGTGTAAGGGTACACTTACACATGATTCTAAATAAATCCTCTAAAAAAAAAAAAACAACAACGCTGGCATACTGTTACAGATGCACGCAAAAATTACGCCGATCATTTTCAATCATATTCCATTATGATGTTCCTCTCAGTCACATTTCCCTGCACGCTGCAGAAGGGGAAAGTTGAAGATTGTTCTGTTTGATGAAGCTGTAGTGTGTTTGCTCGCTGTCTGCAGGGACTGTCTTGAAAACAATCTATCTGAAACTCCCCCCACTGAGCAAAATGTTAAATAAACAAAGACGGGGATAAACAAAATCCTTCCATTTCAATGTCACTGAGAAGAAAGCCAACATTTTCACGCTGCCGCTGTGAACAGAAGGTGGCAGCCATAACGAGATCTGCGTTTAAACTTTGGATGCAAAGAAATTGGGATTTTTTTTTTTCCTAAAATGTTAATAAGATGTTAATTGAAAGGCAGTGCCTATCAAGCATGTGGTAAGAATGTGGTAGCCTCTAACATGATGCAGTAAGTTTATGCTATTTATAGTCCATGAAATGACCCCTGTAAAAGATATGTAAAAAAAATACAAACATGCCTCACCAACAATTCCTATGATGTTTTTTTTTTTTTATTTGGCTTTTTTGTTCTTTTACAATTTCACATTTTCAAGTCAAAGTCTCTGGTTACTCCATGCCTTTCTGTTGCCCTGTAGTATAAATATCTAATAAAGGGCAACAGAACCTGGTTTTCAAGCGAGTCAGACGTGTGTTGGTCTTCATAAGAAAATGACTACAAGATACAGCCACTGGACTAAGCTAACTCATTTATATAGTTAATTCAAAGACGTTTAAAACAACCAGAACTCGGTCAAGCAAGGTTAAAAAAGAACTCATGTTTATCTTATGACACGCAGTCATCAGGATAGTAAAAAAAAAAAAGAAAAAGATTTTCCAAAGCTCACTGTAAGAAGTGGAATCCTAAAAGTTTGCAGAAAAACAATAGGTTTAATTCTTTTGTACACAGAGGAATGAGGAATTGTGGGAGATGTTGCTATTTCTTTTGTTTTATTTTTACATTTGTTAATTACTTTGGGCCTCTCCTCACATCTAAAAATGCAACAAAACATAATTTTGGTGCTGCACAAACATTAATTGCAGACCTGCTATAGAACAAGAACATGGACATTCATTATATGGAAAATCCTCCAGTTTTACTCTTGTGGAGGAAAAAATAAATGCAGTGCAAAAGCCTAGACATTTTTTTTTGTTTTGTTTTAATGACTCCACTGAATAATTCTTTTAGACAACATCAGTATTCACATTTCTGCAAAAAAAAAGAAGAAGAATTTGAATATTGCTTTTCCCCCCAATAACATTATGCAGTTAGGAGGCTCAAATCAGTGCTCTAGTTAGATCACAGAATTATTGCATTAATAAACTGCATTAATCCACTGCAGCGACCCCGAGTTACCCTTCACAACAAAGTGTAGCTGTTTAAAAATGAACAGAATATATACAATATACAATTTAATGTGAAATCGTTTTTGTATTTTGATGCTTTTTGATTTTAGGTCAAATTTATGCCTCCGAAATAATTATTTAGAATTAACATAGAATTAAGACGCTAGGATGGCAAAACAGAAAACATACCATTCCTGTCATCTCTGCTGAAAAACCTGTGGTAGGGCCGACTGTTTTTTTTTTGTTTGTTTGCTTAATGGCTACTTTCCTGCCGGAGGAAATTAAGCCAGCCTCCAGAGCTGCATCCTTCAAGTCTCAATTAAAAGTGCCTGAGACAGAGGATGGGTTTAAGTATTTTAGGCCAGTTTTCTGGTTTAGGAAAAGTATTTCATTTCAATTGTCAATAAGATTTTTAATAAATAAAACAAAAAAGACAGGGATTCAATTTGACCCTCTGGTAACTGCATCATTTCAACTCTATATTACATCTTCAATAAACATGAATTTGATGAGTGATAATACAGAAGTAAGAATACATAACATCAAATCAAAATATACAAACATTAGGCTGCACTTGGGCTTTTCTATTTACTTGAAAATCTTTTATAAACAAATGTGTAATTCCTAAGCCTGCAAAGGATTTGCAACATTCTCATGTTTGAAACTTAGTAGAAAAAAAAAATATTTGAAAATCATGGCATTTTCATAAAGGTATGGAGAGTGCATGTTTATAAGTTTTTAAATGTGTGCATCTTCTTCATTGTTTGTTCCATTAGAATAAAAAAACCTTTTTCATTTTACTTTGACATTGCTTCTTTCTCTAATCTAGACCAGAGCCCTAGAGTTTTCTTTCCCCATCTTGGCTGCAGAGCCTGCAAAGATCCTTCAGATGAGGCACAGGAGAGGGCCCAAGCAGAGAGGCTGTTAAAGCACCTGATGTGGCCATGACCACTTCCAGAAACAATTTAATTCCACAGCTTCGGCCATCTCCAGCTGATCTACTCCTCCAAGGTCATTAAATGTGCCACAGAAGGTCACATGATTAATGAGTGACAGACCCTCTGGTGCAATAACGTGTATGAATGTGCCCCATTAATTAGACAGAGGGGCCAGAGAGAATGAATGGCCAGGGACAGCTTGGCCCCCTTCACAACCCTGTATTTCCCAGACCCCATTTTTCATTTTCATCTGAACAAACAGACACATACAACCGCTTATAATATTCCCCAAATACCTTGTATTCCCCAAACCTAAGATATGGAAAAACCTATTAAGTGAACAACTTTGTCACATTTTTTTTTTCTTTTTTTTTTAAACTACAGAGTTTGGAGCACAACATGAAATTTAAAGTCATCTTCTTCTAAAGTGTCAGGTCTTTTTTGCAGTGTAAAATGTTGACATGGTGCTCAGATGTGCTTCCTCATGTGGCCTCGGTTTGATCTGGGCATCAAGCATCTGACTGTTGTGTCGTTGCAGCCTCTTTTTTTTTTTTCCCCTGGACTATGATAAGTGCTCGGCATTACTGAGGGCAATCTCTAGGAGGAAATGAAACATTCTGCCGCCACAGGCTTGGCTTTATTAGAAGACAACAGGACCAGGCTCTCAGGATATACAGATCAGGAGCTTTAATTGATGCTGACTGACTGTCGATGCACTACTATAGCTGGGAGAAACAAGAGTGTTTAACACTGCTCCATTGTAAACAGTATTCATTTCTCAGTCTAATCAACTTAATGCAATTCCAATAAGTCCATTTCTTAGAGTGGCCCTGTTGATTTGAAACCCCATAGCCTTCTGTTTTATTTTCACCAGGGCCAACAAATGTAATGGCTGCTAAGTATATTGAGCAATAATATACAAATGCTCTACATCCAGTGCATGCATTTCAATTTTACCTTGAGGTCATAGCGTTATGGATAAACCCCAGTGGAGTCATTAATCATAAATACATTTATTATATGTAATAACAACCAGTGGAATAGACTGCACAGAAGCTTTGAGATGAGGACTTATATGTGGTCAGGAAACACTGACTTTATAAACAAACCAGTCTCACCAGTTTGCCCACCCACCTTACTAGAGCTGCTGCATCAAGTCACATTTACATTTGTCGCTGCCCTAGAAAGATGACAATAAACAGCGACGAGATGAAATAAAATCAGTCAGAGCAAAAACAGGAAAACAACATCATATGGAGGGAAAAATATGATGCTGAAATATGAGTGTTTGTGAAGACATTAAGTTGTCAGGAGATTTCTAGGTCAAAATACATTCATCTATGTTCATGATGGTAAAATAATCAGCAGTTGGGCTAATGATAAAGACCATGTTTAAAAGGCACCAGTGATGCTTTTATGCGAACCAAACAACAACAAAAAAATATATAAAAATAAAACTTCCTGCATCTCATCAAGCACTTAGAAAACCCCTTGACCCTGCCGAATAAAGCTTCTCACTCGAGATTTGACACACATCTCTCAGCACAGATCAGATGGCAGCAATGAACGTTGTTTGCCCTCTGATATATTTTTAATATTCAGATCATATCAAATATGTAGTTTTTCAATAATAGATCTATCCATCTACTGGCAACATAACATGCTGAGCTTTGGAGTGGGATTTTATGCTCCAATCAGTGCATCTTCTTTACATTTTTTTTGGAATAAGAAGGGGGACCCGTCTGATCCGTAAACGTGATGCACTGTGACAAGGGATTTGGCACTTCCTTAAAAACTGCAAAATGTAGGTTCATAATATTTTAAGAGCTTCCTTACATTTTTGTTGGACAGAAATCAGAGTTTAAAGAATTTTTTACCTTCATATTTAATTCAAATAAAAATTTGTCTTTTTGTTTTCGGAAAACTAATGGGTTAAAGCACTGTGGTTGAATGGTTCATGAATGAATGTCGAATGTGAACTCCAATATTTTGAAAAAGAAAATAGTCTACTGTTTACAATGTATTCCAAAACGTGTTTTTTTTTTTTGTTCATTTGGTGCAACATAAACATTTCAGAGAACAACAAATGGAATATTTTCCATTCCCATCTTTTGACCAGCAGCATCTCCTGTGGTGGCACAGCTCTAAAGTGCAAGAGGTTCCCACCTTCCACAACTGTGAAGATCCAGGAGGGCGTGATGGAAACAGAAGACGATATGGAAAAACGGAGCGAGGAACGAGGAAGGAAGACATGCTGGGAGAAGGGAAATCTTCCATGAGCAGAAGCGGAGTGTTTAGAGGGCGATTCACGTTAATGGTGGACAGGCCAACTGAAATGGCTCTAGCGTTTCATGATTTGAAGGTCAGGAGACGGCAGATTATATTCCAGTGGTGGCGGAGGGAGGGTTGGAGGAGTAAAATGGTGGCTGCCCACCACCGCGCCCTCTCCTCCACTCCTGAGTTATTGCAGAGTAGTCAAGATGGAATCAACATAGCTGCAAACTCCTCTATCGTTACTCTTACCAAGAGCACGAGATGAAAAACGAACTGTGCCTGTAGACTATCAGGAGCTATTCCATTCAAAACTTCTGTTGGCGAAACTGTAAAAAAGAAAACATCTGCCTCATTTAGCACATTTTTTAAATACATTAGTTACCTACCTATCTTATTATCTTACAAAAATGGGTAATAGGATATGCAGCAGAAAATGTCAAGAGTAAAGTAACAAAATCTGTGATGCACAAGAGTTACACTTCAAGAAAAAAAATACAATACAATTACTAGTGCTACTTTTGTTACTACTGCTTCAACTACGAGTGCGAATGATGACGATGACCATCACCATGATCGGAAATACATTTAGCCAGTTTTAAAAATATACTACCTTTATATTTCATGGAAAATAAAGGTGCAAAAATGTAAGACACAATGTAAGATAGTAATCAAGAATAATTTTTGCTCAGTCTAAAACATCACAAAGTCCTCATCAGACTTTTCACACTGTATTTCTGACATTCTGGCCAAATCCAGCATGGAGTTTATGGACATTTTAGTTAGACTCGAAAATCTGCCTCACAATCTCTTGCTTGAAGTTTGCATTTGATCACCGCACCACCTTCCCTGAATATATTTCATAAAGAGAACAGATGCCTATAATTGAGAAAAAAACGTATTTACTAAAAGAGAGTACTTGTACAAATCATCATACAAGTCAATCAGAGTACAAATCATGTTAAAAAAAAAAAAACTCATGAAAATTTTGGTTGTTTAGCTCTATTGCACACTTTGTCTCACAAAGTACAGGTAAAATCAAAAGCATTTTTAAAGAAAGTAATTTTTGAGTAAAAATATAAAGGAAGAAAGAAATACAAATATTAATTCTGCCTTTCCTAGTAGGACTAAAATAATAGTCAAATATTAGCATAATGTTCTTTAAATATTGAGGCTCAGAGAAGTGAGAGGACATGAAAGAGTGCATTGAACTGTTTTCGCATCCGTTCTACTTTCCTTGAATGGAAAGTAGTATAAACAACAAAAAAGCCAAAGTATAACAGGATATTTGTTTTACCAATAGCAAAAATGCTAACATATCTTCTGGCACATTTTTAGACATTGTAGCCTTTCAAACAAATACGACTTTGACAAAGAGTCATGATAGTGAGAACAACCATACACACGACCGTGTGGTGTTTTAATTTGTGGGATTCTTTATGCAGATAACTAATATGCAGCAATTTTAAAAAATAATGTCATAGCTTTACCTCAAACATAACGCCGGACACCTGGCATGGTGTAAAGATGTGTCCAGGCTACACATCTTTATTTTTTATGCATTTCAAAAGAAGCAATCAAAAATTGACTATCATTAGATTGTGGGTCATCTTCTTGTTTTGATCACTTCTTAAAGAAAAAAAGAGCTGTTTCAGAAACACATAAAGAATTTTATATTAAAGTGAATAAGATCTAAAATCCTTAAAGTTAATAGGTGAACAATTGTGTGGGAAAGGGACTGAAACTAACTCTTTCCCAGAGACCCACATCATCCGCTGCTAGTGGAAAACGAATAAATGCAATAATAATATTACATTATTTAGCTGTAACTCTATAAAACAGCATCCTGTCATAAAAATGAAAAGTAAATTTGATAAAAAAATTGTGCATTGCTTTGTTTGATTACAAAAATAACTAATAGCCATATTGGGGGGAAAAATATAATTAAAAAGCTTGTATAAGGTAAAAAGTCTTAGTGGGGAACATGATGAATACCCTCAGCAAGGGGTGGTGCTTCGTAGCGAACTGGTGCTTGTAAAACTTAAAAGATGATAAGAGGGAACCAGGGTAGGCCAGTCAATCCAGTGCATGTCTGAATGGATGACCATGCTAAGCTCTTAAATCAGGCATTAATCCAGGATTTTAGAAGTAAAGCTAAGTTTGGCACCTTGTCATGACAAGGCCCAGACCTTAGGCTGAGCTCAATCACTATGCAGAAGCACAGGCAACCTGAATCACAAACTGTAATGATTGGCTGGTTAGTAATGTACATCATACTCTGTCTTTGTGGAACTTTTTTTAGTGTTTTAAGTTCCTTTCGGTTCATGTAAAAAAATTTTCAGCGAAGATTAATTTAAATTTCAATTTAGCTATTTATTTTCTGCCAGCTCCTCACTCCCTCAGATGTATTTTTTTTTTTTTTTTTTTTTGCTCAACAAGACAACCAGATGTTTCATTTTCAATGCGCGCTGGATTCTGTTAACATAAGGCACGCTCTGAGCTTTGTCTCTGACTGAGCCCGAGTGACCCCCTTGGCCGATTTCAATGCCAGCACAAACATCATTTCTCCAGATATATAAAAGGCCAGAGCAGAGCTGACACATAACCAAGCAATCTCTGCTGCTCTGCTCAACTCCATAACCACACAGACCACCTCGGATCAGCAATGAAGACGAAAATATCAAGAGCTGATGGCTCCTGACCGTGCATGTGCAAAACTGGCATGTTTAAGCAAATCAAACAAAGCACCCGTCCACCAAAAACAACAGCAGTGAGTGCAACGCCACGTGACTCCATGTGCATGTACCCACTTGCAGAAAAGACATGCACACGCCAATCTTAAGACGCAGCCATAGGGCTTGCGCTAAGGCTTAGAGGTAGAGCACAAGCTTAGAGGAGTGTGTGCGCTTGTTGGAAGAGCGGGGTTATTAGGGGCATTGGACTGACTTATAAATGCTCTCGCACAAAAGACCTGATTTATCATCCGACATCTGAAAAGAATACCAGAGAGGCCGTGCAGAAAAGAAAGGAAATGAAATGACAGTGGTATTAAAAATAAAGGAGGGGGGCGGGGGTCAAACTAGCACTGCTGTGGGCAGCTGTTTTGCTCATAATTTCCACAAACAAACAAGCATCCGTATGTGAAAGAATACTCACTGCATATCAGTTTTAATTAATGTCTCCGCTTTTATTCTGCTAGATGCATGGCTAACACACATGTCAAAAATAGTCTTAGAGAAACGCCTGCCACTTCCTGTGTGGAATTTATAGGCGAGTTTAGAATTTGGGTCACCACTGTGTGACAGATTTTATTTTTATTTACATCATTACAGTGCTGAAAAAAAAAAAAAAGAAAGAGAAACACTGACATCTATTAAGCATGACTGATTTTTAATCAAATCTGCTGTAACTGAAGTGAAAAAATACAGTTGAACACTTTTTATCTCTCGTCTCAGTTGGTGGGTAAGTCTAGTCTTTTGGGTGGGGATTTTGTAGGAAATACATGCAAAGTTTAATTTCAATATTTAAAACAAGAAACGTAATACCTAATCTTTTTTTTCATCTGTATGAAGAAAAGTGAAATCTAATAAAGTTTGCAACGTGTCATTTGAAATGCTAGTTCTTAAAATATAAAAATAAAAAAATTAAGATAGATTAAATTTAAATGTATTCTGCAGGCTGTTGTGGATTAGAGACTTGATTAAACCGTCTTTTAAAGAAACATTGTGAGTATCTGTTGTTAAACACACTGATGAGATGAAATAAACATTGTTAGCATCCAGCACACAACATACCCAAGAAGATATAGTACGGTCAGCTTTTTCAGAGGACATATATAATTCCACATACATCACACCTCTACTTCAGAAATTTACAACAGGACAAATCCAACACCTATTAAGACTGGAGGAGTGGCTGTGCATGGTAGATGTGTGTGTGCGCGTGCGTCAGTGAATGTAAGCGAGAGAGCCAGTGAGTTAGGGAGCAAGAGACTCCAAATAATTTCAGCCCTGGAATAAATCACTGTCGCCACAGAAAAAGGCCGACAGCTGTGATGGATGGCTGAAATTTTTGTGTTGATGTCTTTAGTATTGCTGACAATTTGGTAGTCCGGGCTTTTTCACTTTTCCTGTGCCTGTGTGTGTGGTTGAACACATCTGTACGTTGACAGTTTTTATTTATTTATTTATTTATTTTCCTTCCTGCTTAAAAATATGCTTTTTGGAAGAAAAAAAAACAAAAAGTCACTGCTATTGCTTTGAATACAATGTTAATTAGAATTTTAACTCCATGACAAAATGTTTAAGATGTAAGAAGTGTGATGATGAAACATTTAAAATGAATTGATGAAGAAAAAAAAACTTTCTGAATTACACTGTGAACAAAATTTTCCGTACAATAGCTGTGGACACCATCTTGTGAGAGCGCACGCGCCATGGTCACATGGTCTTTCTGTATACGTGCACGCAGGCTGCGATTGGATAACGCGTCACCGCATGACACACTGACTGTTCGCTGCGTTTCGAGCTTTACTCCGTCTGTCTGTCTTCTTTACGTCACACACACAAACTGGAGATGAAAAGTCCTCTTTTTCCGCCCCATCATGACCCATTTGATTCTGTGGAGTATCGTCTCGTTCACCCCTAGACTTCACAATCTCTGCACTTCCACACGTATAAGCATGCCTACCTTAGCTGTTTCCATAAATTCAGAGAATTTCAAAAAAGAAAGCAAAGTACACAGACTACCGGTGCACACCCTGTACAGGAAAACTAAATCTAGACACATACAGAGTTATGCAAACAAGAAAATATATACTCCACACTCTTACATATACACATACTAAATAAAAAGTTAGGCCACTCTATACTCGCCCCACCCCACCTCCACTCTGTCTGTTCTCACCTGGAAGGATCAAATAACCACACTTCCCACAAACTTACAATCAATACTTTCTCCAGCAAATCAGAACAGTCACAGGCTCAGTCCCAGCTCCACACTAACTCCACTGAAAGTGGGGAAGACTTAAAGGAAGCATCCACAGAGCAGAAATAACTAAATAAAATCAATTAAAAAAAAAAATACTGACCTTTCTGTTTTTTCCCTTTTATCTCTGATGTCCAATCCCCTCTTTATCTTCTGCTGGTTCTTGTCCTCTCTCTCTCTCTCTCTCTCTACCCCTCTCTCTCTCTCTACCCCTCTAGTCTGAGTAAGTCATGCGGGAGCTTCTTCCTGCTCCTGCTCAGTCCTACGCCACTGTATTAGTCTGATTTCACACTCTGCAGCCTTGCCTCCCGTCCTGAAGGGGACGGTGAATGTGCTGCTTATTTAGAAGCCGGCACACACTACCTGGGCTTGTAGGCAACTGTTTAAAGCACGAGGCAACATCCAGGGTGCATAATACCCACCACCTCCTCCACCACACACACACACTCAGATGCATCTTCTCTCTCCCTCTTCCTCAAACACATACACACACACACACACACACACGCACACGCACTCACACACACACTTGCTGGCTGCCTGACAAGATAGGCAACACACACTGGAGCAAGGTGAAACACACACACACACACACACACACACACACACGCACACGCACGCACACACATGCAGGCAGTTTGTCAAAGGTCTCTCTACCTTGGCTGGGATAGCAGGCAGTGTGAGAGCACACACACAGGCACACTGAGATGGGCTGGCCGCTCCGTTCTGTCTCCTTCTCTCTAAGTGTTTAGAAGACAATTTCAACAAGGGATTGCTCCCAATCTACTAGGGTGATCCACATGGATGAGTTATAATATGCTTGCCACTCTCTCCCTCTCTCTTACCCCCCCTTCACCTCTTCTTTCCCGGTTCCCTCTCTCTCATCATTCTCTCCCTCTCTGACTCTTTCACTCTCGTGCTCGTTGTTTTAGCCTATTATCGAGCCGTCAACGATTTCAGTTCAGGAGGAAAGCTTTCCCTTCTTGGATTCTATATTTTTCCTCTTTGCGGATGTGCGCGAGATGGGCCGAAGACTGTCTCCACCTGAATGCATATTAGTAGAATGCATTATTTATTAAAAACCTGCATTCATTCGGGTCCCCCCCCCACCCCTTCCCTGATATGCCTGTGGACATGCAGGGGGGAAGGGAGCAGCGGTGACGACTACATAAGGGTTGTATTTGTGATATGTGTACTTAGGGGAGGTGGGCAGTTGGGGGTAGGGATGAGGGGGTTAGGATTCGGGAGAGGAGGGTCGTGCAGGGAGGTGAAAAGAATACATAAGAAATGATTTTAATTTATTTATTTATTCAGTGCCTGGGATTGCCTTATCATTCAAGGTGCTGCCTAATGACATCACTGCTGGCTCCAAGCAATCCCAAATCACGCTGCCATATTTTGTGCAAAATGAATCCACTCCACACACACACACACACACACACAAAAAACAGACAGAACTAAATCTCCAAAATTTTACATTTAGGCCTCCTGCAGTTGAATAAAAACATGAGCTTATGATACATCTGTGTGTACTAAAGAGGATAACTAAAAACACTAAAAAGACAGAATATCAGTCTGTGTTTTTAACATCGACTTCCTTTTGTTATTGATTTGTATTTAGTGATTTAGAAAACAAAAATGGAAAAAAAAAATATTTATAAAATAATGGCTGTGTTCGTTCATTTAACCTACTTTTTACAACAAAATATGAATGGACAAATGCATATTAGCATAACCTTTAGGCTTGGACAGTGAAGAAGGGAGCTCTCACAGGCTTAAAGTGCCTGCGTAAGCTCAACTTGCCCCGCTGGTCAACAGACTGCTGCAGTGTGGCCCCGTGGGATTAAACGTCCAGGCAGAAGTCATGACTGCAGAGTGGACCCTCAAGACTCTGTCAGCACCATCAGCACTGGCCCTTCTCTGCAGCGGGAGCAGCAGACTAACACAACGGAAACACAACTATCCAGAAACATAACTGATATGAAAGTGCGCCGCGTCCCAAACGGAAGAGTTAAAAATCCCAAGCGCTGAAACAAAGGCAGATTTACTGAGTGAACACAACTCATATGCAAATATTACTCACTAATGGCCGTACAGGTGACACAACCTGTGCTGCATTTAGCTGCACTGAAGTCTGTGCTGAACCAAGTTACCAAATTCTCAACCACAGGACGCATATCTACTCCACATGCAAAGAGAAATAGAATGACCCCGGGCCAGGCCGAACCATTCTGTCACTGACATTGGAGCTTTAGTAGAGCTGGAAAATTACTCCAGTGGTATTACCAGCACATCTCGATCATTTTAACGCCACCATAACCATAAAAACTTCCTTCTGTTATTTTTTTTTAAAGCCCCAGTAAGAAAAATGAAATTTCATTTTCACCAGTTAACAATCTTAAATTAAGAGACTAAGTTAGGGGAGTGAAAAGAGCACAACCCAAGTCATAAGTCAACGAGAGACAAGAGTAAGCTTTAGTCCTTCCCCTCCATTCTGCTGCACACCTCTGTCTGTCTGCATCGTGTACCAAGTCAGAAAATAAGGATTATATACGCGGCATCCGTGTTAATGAATGGTTTGGTAAAAGTAAGTAACACTATCATGTGTTCTCCTTGACCTCCTGGTCTCCGTCGGACCACTGAGACAACAACCTGCACTCCGGTGACCCGCTCCCCCCTTCTGCGCACATCGTATTCCAGACACGCAACCGTGAAACATCACTAAACACTCAACGAGTTAATGTTTCCGTCCTTTTCTCTCCTGTTTTTCTACTTTCAATTTTCCTGAATAACATTATGATGTTTTATTAATATCTCTGAATTATTACTCGTTTTCCTCTTAAAATGGAGTGCCTTAATTCACATTTGAAGTACTCATCAAGGCTGAGCACCACAATGAATGTGGAAAGATACATTATGATTGCAAAAATGCAGAGTGAATTAAAAATATATAACAATACTGAAATATTAAGTATTAATTTCAAAAAGATAATTTGCCAGGGCAGGGAAAAGAGCCTTTTCATTACTTCTATAACTTTCTTTCGTTTTTTTTAGTGTACTTCTCTATGAATGAGTAATGTGTAATTACCTTGTACCTGTGAATCAAATAGAATATGAAAAAAAAAATTAGCTTGGCATATCAGAAAGCCCTGCGTGTGTTTACTTTAATTAAAACGGAGCACAGAATGGACACAGATGCTGGATAAAGAGCTGAATCAAGGCAAAATCCCTGTTGATTGAACAGCACATTATCAGGTGAGGTTCACTCACAAAAAAAAAACCAGACTGAATCTGTCCTTACAAGATAGTTTCCACAACCGTTCGTCCCTCATGTTCAACTCCTCCAGATTTTTTTTTTTTTTTTACAATGGTGAACTCTAATTCCCATGATCACCCTTGAAAGCATGACCTTGTGCTGTGTGACAGGAGATAGCCGCAGCATGAAGACAGGACGCCACTTATCATCAAGGGACGAGGTGGCTGTTTAATTTCACACCACCAGTGGCTAAAACCCCTGTTAGTGTGGAGTGCCACAATGGCAGCCACGCTTGTGGAGCAGATGTCCTCGTGAAGGGGTGTAAAGAGGGAGGAGGTTGTGTTGGGAGAAGGGCAGGAGGAGGGGGTGGGGGGAGAAATGAGGGTCTTGGTGTTGTGTGTGTGTGTGTGTGTGTGTGTGTGTGTGTCTGTGGGTTGTTCCGTCACCATGTATTGTACTCAGAGCACAGTCTGACACCGTGCACATGCCCAGTAAAACAGCGCCTCTGTCTTTCACAGACGCAAAAAAACAGCACCGGAAACCGCACACGTGTTAGCATGCCGTTCGGTCACGCTTACAGACTCTGACTGAAGGTTACAGAAATTTGGTCCACCCAGCAGGCCCGAAAGAAGATGGGCATGAGCGACGGCACAGATGGGGATGATGTTAGAGGCGAGCACGCTCGACAACACACACGCCACAAACGAAGCGATTTCCGTCGTCGACTGTCGCCGCAGTTATGAACTTCAGCTGCGGTCAGACAGAAGTCTGTCTGTTTAATCTGAGCGCCCCCACCCTCATTCCGCCTTCGGAGCGCCTCCCTCCCGCCCCACTCAAACCTGACACAGACAGACACACTTCACATGATTAACAGACGTCTGACATGACTGTGGGCCTGAACAGTGACCAGCGAATCCCAACACTGCTGAATATAAAAAGCAGTAACGAGTGCTGCAAGAAAATGGCGTCCCTCTCAAACATGGCTGCTCACTGATGGCCACACTGAAGCTTGGGGGAGAAAAAAGGTCACCTCTCTCATCTTTTAATACACGCCCCTCTCTCTCCCAAAGCATATCTCTATTGCAGCCCTGTTTTCTCCTATGTAACACTCCCCGCCACCCCCAAACACCTTGTGTTTTCCTCCCCCCCCCCCAAACCCTCCCGGTCAGTCTCCTTGCCCCACTCTGCTTGTGGATGTAGGCTTATTATGTTAGGCACAGAGAAAGACACAGTTACAGCTGCATCAGAGTAATAAAAAAATTGCAAAAGTGCAATAAAGCTTCTAAAAACAATTGTACTTCATAGAAAGAAGTACAATTCTCTTTTGATGCAGCTCAGCAGGAAAACCCGTATAGCTCCTGCTTCCATTCCTCCCCAGCATGATTTCAAATGTCCTACGAGCTCTGCCGTCCAATCAGATCCATTCATTTTTCCACTGTTTCCACATTTTTCTGCTTGTCCCCCTGTGTCATCTTACTCCGTTTTCTCCATTGGTTGATTAAGCGCAGAATGCTCGAAAAATGAACTTTGACAGCTTGATTTCTATTTTCCTCCTATCAGGACATCAAGTTAAAGATTATGAATGTTTATTCAGCAGAAGGAGAAATGTTCTTGTGGCTCTCGAGGGTGAGAGGCCCGCTCCAAATCGGTAAATCACCCCGATCTGGAAGATGAACGGCCTGTTTTGGAGTTCATTGCGTTTCGTTTCGGGCGAGTGGTTGGTGCAGCGGTGGCCCCAGCAGGCTGGGGTGGGACTGGCTGCTGATGTGAATGGTTACAGGGGGATAATGAAGTGGCGACCAACCTGGGGTTTGGCTATGTTTCGTTCACCGCGTCCACCAGCTGTGAAAGGGCCATTGCCGAATATGGTTGCTAGCCTTGTCGTAATCCTGAGCCATTACATGCTACTTGAAGAGTGTGAAAATACATGAAAATTATCGCTACTTAATGTTCTGTGTAACTTATGTCTTCTCATTTGTCTGTTAGCAGCCAATAGCCTGTTTCAACTCCATCCTATGCTCTCAAAAAAAAGAAAAAAGGAAAAAAAACCTTTTAAGACTACCTTAACCATGCATTACCTATCTTTAATCTTGCCTCTCTTTCTGACAGACATCTCACCAATCTAAGCCTATCTGGTGCACAACAGGTATAAATTACTCTAACAACCTGGCCACCACATTCAGCAACATACAAACAATTTTGTTCAAAGCACACAGCAGCATTTAGACCAAAGAAGGGCATCAGCGCCTGTTTCAGTCCAAATATGGGCATGTCTTATGACCATGAGGTTCAAACAGTCCCTGATGTAAAATATCAAAATGTTTTTTTTTTCATCAGCAGCAGATTTGTATTGTTTTTTTGCATCTTTCTCAAAATAGATCACACTCATACAAGCAAAAGTAACACTACCTCAGACCCTAAAACAGGCATATTAGTTGACTGCAGTAGTAAAGTAAAGGTTAGTGGTTTTCTGCACAAACAGATTTGTGAACGTGCCCATTTTTAGACTTTAGGACTATTTTTTTTAATTATTATTATTATTTACATTTTTCAAAGTCACCGTGACAATGGGGCAAGGCATTGGCCAGTATGATATTCTACTGGCGTGAAGAGTTTGAGTGAAAATGCCATCATTTCACTCAATCAAATAATTGTTATATGTCAAAGTTAAAATGCTCAATGTGATGGAACTGTTCATTTAAAACAGAGAAGAAAAAACTATTTTAATTGTTTCAAAGAAGTGTAAAGAATATTTTTGTAGGTGCAGTCATTTGAGCTATAATATCACATTATTATTTAGATTTTAGTCTGCTAACAATATCATAAAAAACATCCTACATTTCATAAGTTCTTAAATGTGTATTATAAAATTGCATGCTTTTTTTTTTTTTACTATTCTTCTTTTAAAATTGGCACCCGGGCAGTTGAGCCTAAAATGATTCACACCTCTGACTGATTGAGATTTAAATACATTATTCTTAAACTAAGTTTTTTACGCAGTATGTCTGCTGTTTCAGTGCAAACTCCTACTGGTGTCCGTAGACGATGTTAATAAATACATATATGTTCACTTGCTTCAAATGTTTCTCCTGCATGCTTACCATGATAAGTACTTTTTTTTTTTTTTTTTTTTTTTTTTTTACAATGTTTTGGTCAGATAAGCCAAATGAATCAGGGAACATTTGGCTGCAGATGGTGTCCGAATAATTTAACTTTCCAAGGATTAGTGTAAAGTGGCATTTTGGGGCCCAAATGATGGGCAGTAGACTCTAGCTGGAGAAGGACACAGAGTTTGAATGGTGAGACGGACAATGTCCTTCTGGTAAATGTTTTGGCAGCTACATTACTGTAGTGCAGTTAAACCCTAACAAGTAAATAACCAACTGATTGTGATGAGGAAAGTGACTCGCTGATTCTGGTGAGACCGTGCTGGCCGCTGTTCTATGCACTGGTTCCTGAGTTAACCGTTTCAAATGTAACTTAATTCGTCTTTTACACGTTTTTTGTATTTTAGACATGAAATGAATGCAGCCGTCGTGATCCACAAGCCTGGAAACAAATGAAAGGGGAAACTTGTGAAAATGATAATGCGTGCCATTTAAAGAGTTAGTTCCCACACGATGACTGCCTTTGTATTTTAAGCCAGAAATAAAATTTAAAAATACATATTTGCTTTTCCTTCTGCCTCCCTCACCTGTTGCTGCCAAAGAGCAATTTATCCTGTGCACAGATTGAGAAAATCTGGTCGCTTTTGCACCTTCTTTGGCATCTCACGTAAAAGGCTTTAAACCATATGAACGTTTTGTTTTTAAAACATTTAATATATGTTGATTGTGTTATGCAGTTCATGCCCATTTAGGAGAGTGGGTTTTTCTTGTTCTGCAAGAGAACTTGCAACTAAGCTGAATGTTGTGTGTTAATGTTACAAATAACACATTAAAACTGATAACTTAAAAACAAAACAATTCTGTCGACCAAATTAAGCTCATTCCATGAAAGAAGTCCCTCTCTTCTCACCTGCAGCTAAAAACTGGGATGTGAGGCACAACATTTAAATAAGTTGATGGAGTTTATCAAAACGACAGGCAATTAGATTGTCCACACATGTTACACAAAAGAGAGCAAGAGTTCCCAAGCTCCATTTCTGCTCCCGGACAGCCCTAAATTAAAAATCCCCAAAGTCCATTAGGCTAAACAGCCTGAGGAAAGACTTTGTCTCACCACAGAAAAATGACAGTAAACTCAGGCAATCATGCCGCCGATCAATTATGCATGAATTATATTTTACTTAGACTGTGCAAAATGTCTTATGTTAATTCACCTAAATATACAATTCCCGTTATTTGTGAAGCATGTATGCACACTCCCTGAATGAGTGTTTTCCCAAAGATTTATCAGCCCCATGTTGGTCGCTGAAGTGAAAACACTAAGGATGAGTTGTGCTTCAGCTGTTCAATGCAAAAGCCACAGGCAAAGATCGAGAAGTTGCTCAATGATGATGACCTATTAGACTATAAATCAAGTCACAGAAAACATTATCAAAAACTGAAATTGAAACCAATGTGCAAAGGTGTTTTTATAGTAAATGAAGAATTTTAAAAGAGTAAAAGAGAGAGAAATAGCAAACAGGAATAAGGTTGAGTTGGGAGGGTGAGGGGTTTGCCCCGACCTGACCTGTCTGCGCTTGTGGCCTGTTGAGCTGGTGGTCCCTAAGGTCCCCATGGCGACCCAGATCTCTATTGATGACCTCTGTCTGACCGGCATAGTAACAGACAGGTATCGGCAGACCTGCTGACCAGTGTCACAAAGGTGCCAATAACTGGTCAGTGTGTTAATAGCGAGTGATCTGATGACCTCTGAAACCCGACCTTCTTTGGTGCGAATCCACGAACACTGTCACTCCTAAGCTTTGTGTGACAAACTGTAATTTTAAATAAATATGGTAAAAAAACTTATTAGATCCTCTCCACATTAACTTGCAAAAACATGTTTGTCTGATGTGCTTGCACCCTCTTCTACATACAAACTGCCAATTTTGGTAGTCAAAAGACTTCAGTCGAGATTTTTAAAGTGTAAGTTGTGTATAATTTGACTCACAAAAAGGAAAAAAATTGCAGAAATGGTGACATATTTGTTTGCTTTGTTCATACCTCCTGGTTTTACATCAATGCATTTATTTAGAACATTTTTAAATCCCTGAAAAACATAAATTACAGGGAATACAACAGAATATAGTAGTGCACATACACACCTCAAATTTGATCTTTCCACCCAAGTATTTTTCTCTTAGTAACTTCTACAATTTATTTTACCAACACTGATACATCTGCCACCTACAGACATGGCATTTGTATTTCCTAATTGTCAAAACTCAGTTGACGCCACCCGCTTTCTTTTGTGATTTAGAAGTTATATGGTATTCCTGAATTTGTGCTGCTGGAGAGAATTTTTTATCACTCTGCTTTTTTCTCTAGATACTTTATTTGCATAGGTAATTTGTGGCTACTGCTGCTAATACCTTTGTTATTCTTTTTACTTTTCATAGAAAGCTCTAACTTTATAACTCTGTTTTCTTTTTTAGAAAATACTCATTAGACAGTTATTTTGTGTGAAATGCTTTCATGTAACATTTGTTTTAATTTGGAACGTGCAAGCTAGCTTAATTAAACTGACTGCTCAGGGCAAAAAAAAAGAAAAATTCAAACAAAAAAAAAAAAAAAGAAATCTGTTTAAAAAATGTCCAGAGTAAAAACAAACAACTCCAACTACAGTTTATGCCGAGGTTATTTAGATATTTACACACACACAAACGCAGCCTCTTGCACAACCCATTCAAACTTTATGACAGGTCTTGATCCTCTGCATCAGCTCCCTCTTATATTACATGCAACACAATCCACCTTTACACACTAATTTGTTTTGTTTGTCTCTTTTTCTGTTTCAGTGTAACTGAGCCCCTGAATATATACAGATTTAATAGAGCTAATAGAATCATTATCAAATTCAGATCAATATAAATTTAGCCCCAGCACGCTTGAAAGGCAGCAATATTGAAATACAACACTGTCTGCGCTCTTTCATTCTTCCGCCTACAACTGACGCGTGCTGCCACCAGACATGAATTACCAGACAGGCACATTACAGCTAATAAGAGCCTCACAAAACACCCTTTATTAATGCATGAGAGAGTCTTTGATCCTGGGGAAAGTTTCATAGGGAAAGCAGCAATCACTAAGCCTCAGACAGCACAATAAGATGCTTCCCATTATCTTTGAAAAGTCAACAAAGTGGCTGAGGTCAAATCAGCCTGAGCCTGTGCCGCGTGTCTTTGAGGGGAGGGACCGTATAGAGCTAGTAAAGCTCACCCATGAGCTGCTGTCAGTCAAAAACTTTTAAGGCTGGGATCAGGCAACATGTGTGCTTTCAACAAGGCCACAGGTAGGGTGGGAAACAGAGATTGTGAAAATGTTGCATTTATTTTTTATTTTTTTATTTTTTTTTGCTTTTCTTGTTAAGTTTTGCTGAATACCATGGGGGAGAAAAAAACTGAAAAAGGTTTCTTTTAACTTTTTTTTTTTAATTTATGCTGAATATGTTAATAATTTGTGCACATACATATATTTACATAAGCAAAGCAAAAACAAAATAGAAAACAACAAAGGCCTTCTTAGGTGATTAGTTTTACATAACTGGAAACAGAGAGAGAGAAAATGCACATTTATTTAATTCCACCTTCACAGTACTAATCAAAACTTATATTAATAAGATGTTAATTACCTATAAAATACGATTAATCAAGCAACAGGAACTAAGTGATAGAAACATTCATAAAATGTTATGAATGTTAGTTTATGAAAACTATATATTTACACCTTTCTTTTAACTCCACACCAACTGCACAAGTGCTTAAATGAGGTGAAACTTTTTTTCTAAGCTATTGTGCTACCTTATTACTTTCCTTTTGTTTTCTTTTTTTGTTGTTTTATTCATTAATTTATCAGTTTCATCACAAAATTAATCAAATTATATTTGAGCACAATAGAAAATTACTGCTTATTGCATCAGGTTAATGTCATGCTATTTGCCGACAGGCTTCTAAATAACTCAGAATCAACCAGCACCAAATTCTGGTTAACATATTTGAATTCCTATAATTTACCTAAATAACTATTAATCTAATTACATCACACACATTTCCACACATCATTTTAAACTACGGAATCATCCCTGGCGCTGTGGCCAGCACAGAAATAGAGACCCATGAATTATACAGAAAACATCTCAAAATGAATAATTCATTTGAATCAAATACCAGCATCATCCTGTCAGACTCACTCTCACAAAGTCACAAATCTATTAACGGTCGACTCCACATTTCATTTAACAAAACTCAAAGAAAGTTAACTTTCTTAATTAACAGAACCTAATTTTCGAAGAGCCTTCTGGGCTTTCAGATCACGGCGTGTGTTGGACAGCTAAAGAAATGATTGAATGAGGAAAGATTTTTGGTTGAACTTCTGTTGCAATGATATGGGATTTGACATAGGCTGTCACATTATAAAGTCAGAACATGGTTACTGGAATTTTGAATGGTACCTATGATGGAAATTTATTGAAGTGGTCAGCAAGTAGCTCATTCCCTACAGAAAGCCCCGAGGCCTGGAACTGGTCAGTGGGGAGCCGACTCTGAACCCCTCGCAGTGATACGATGCACGGTGAATGGAAGGAGAGGATCCTGGTTTGAACGACTGAGGCGCCATCTCAAAATCATCACCTGCTTATGACAAGCGTGAGGTACTCTGTTAAGATAAGACGATGCACTTTACTGCCTTGCTACATGAGTGGTAGCAACATTTTAAATACTGAAATTTAAAAATGGAAAAATGAAACCCAAAAATATAATTAACGAGGAAAGCAGCACCGAAATTACTGACAATTTAAATATCATCCTCTCTGTCTGCTGCATTTTCAAAACATTGTGACAATTTTTTTTCCTTCAAACTCAATATTATATATATATATATATATATATATATATATATATATATATATATATATATATATATATATATATATATATACATATATATATATATATATATATATATATATATATATATATATATATATATATATATATATATATATATATATATATTTTTTTTTTTTTTCCTCCAACTTCACTGCATATGGAGGTTTTCCTTTAGAGCCCTGCTGGAGCAGATTGTTAAACCTAAAAGGTCACGGGGTCAGGTCCGGACAGAGACGACATCCCAAACTGACCACAACAAAATTCACAGGAACATCTGCTGTCTGTGTGGTCACACATAGCTGCCCCTTCGGAGCCCCTCGCGGCCCCTACGGAGCCTGGGAATGGCTCAAGGTCAAGGCCGGCCCTTGTGGCTCTAAGCGGACGTGGCAAATATATATTTTAAAAACATCCAAGAGAGGCAACCAAAAATTCAGATTTAAATGTTGACATTTACAGATTACTGTGTCTTCGACTGTTATACAGGCATAGCAGATTTACTACAAATTCCCCCAAATTTTAAATTGAATTAAATTCATTTAAACTTCAACCTCATCTGATTCGATGACTTGGGGGGCGGGGGGGAGAGATAACTGCACCCTCAGTTTTGAATATTCACACTAAAATACAGATTTCACTTTGATTACAGGGAGATTACCTCTAAACACTTCCCCTCTATTTCCTTGGCAGCTTAACAATACGCTTAAAGGACACCATTAAATGATGTCAATAACTAGATCAATATCCCGGGATGTCTCAGTCTTTCCCTGCAGCAACTGAAAAGCTATAAATGGATCCTCCTGGGCGGATCGCCTAGCACAGGTACTGTGTTACAGTACGCACGCTAACATCACTGCCGAGGGACGAATAACGTATGTCTCTTCAAGGAAAGAAGAAGAAGAAGAAAAAAAAAGAAACACCTCGACTGTGAGACATTTCCCCTGTCTGTCTAATGTGCTGCTGATCTACACCTGCTGGGCTCAGGGTTGCTTAGGTATACGCTATCTGCTGACAACATCAATCACTCAGCGGGTCTTATTACTGCCATTTAAAATACATTTAAAACGATTCACTGGAGCCAGTGTCCAACTCGACATGGACACTGATAGTGATGGGTTCCTGTGAAGAATGCCTCACAGTGACGGCATAGCTGGAAACAGATGGGGCGTTTTGAAATGCACTGTATGTTTTTAGTTTAAAAAAAAAAAATTCAATTCATTCATTCAAATTAGGTGCAGAAACAACAAATTAAGTCTGGAAACAGTTTCTCACGCCAACAGTCTCCGAGCTTCAGAGAACTGATGCGATCCCCCTGGACTCACAGGTGAACTTGGTAATAGACACAATCACTCTAATTCCCCTTCAATTCTCGCCCAAAATTGAAAGCTGCCAAATGCAGTCTTAATTACATACCACCCAATCAGTGTGTGTGACCTAGTGTTTGCTCAGCCGCATCCATCCCTCTATCCATCCCCTCGAGAACAAATGCAATGCATCCCCCCTGAGGTCAGAGGGGGCTGTACACAGGTCTGGGTGATATGAGATGGATATATTATGTATATGTAGGAAGCAAGACAAAGATCTAAGGGGCAATCTACTTGGTCAGCAATGAAACTGCAAACAAATCAAACAACATCCGCAATTATGGATCTCTCCTTGTGTTTAGCTGGTCAAGGTCTATTGATCAAAATGAAATTATTTTAGCTTCCACCTACAGTGATTTTCCTTCAGGTCCCCTTTACAGTGACATAAAATTCTCTTTTTCTATGTTTTAGTATTCTACTTTTCTAGTGGTTTCACATTTAGCCTTTAAGGTTTATTGGCATTGTTATATCATAGTAGGCTCAAATGCATTTGAAATATTTATCGAAAGATTTTATTTATTTTTTTTATTGTATTTTATGTTTGTTTTGGGGTGGGGAAGAGGGGGCAGGGGGGAAATTGTGATTTAAATATTTCAACATCTGAAACAATGCATGTCGCCTGCGTCGCCAAGGCATCACTTCTGCACGGCAGAGCAAACCGGGGAAGTCTGACAGCAACCACAGCAGACTTGCTAATTTCCGATCCTCTCCAGTCATGTGATCAGGGTGTCGGCACAGCTTTCACAGAGCAGGGAGGGGCTAAGCATCCCTACGCTCACCACCATTTTGTGTAGGTACCTGGCTTTCTTTTTGTGAGTATCCGGCTCATTTATTTACATCCTTAAAATTAGCAGTAAGACGCGTGACATTTCTGCCGTGTGGCCCGTAGACAGACAGTGTTGTGAGGGGCTTTTTTTTTTTTCTTTTTTGCAAATGGTGACTTCATGACAGACATGTAGGTGAAGAAGAATGAGGGCATGCTGCAGACAGAATCTCATGTGATATCAGTGCACCGAAATTGCTGTCCATTCTAGATTTCATGTCGTGCATTTTCTTCCTCCCCTCTGTCTCCTGGCTATGCTCCCGACAGACCCCTCTACTCCCTGCCATTCTATGTGTGAGGCGCATATGGTGAAGTGAAATTGCTGTCTGCGAGAGCATGCCTCTGCCTGTCCAGACTTCATCAGAAGGATTAAAGAAAGGGATGAAAAAAAAAAAATCAAAATAAAATGATGATAGCGGGGCTGTGGCTTTTTTTTTTTTTCTTTTTCTTCCCCCCCTTTATACCCCTCATATCTGCCCCCACCCCCTACCTCCACCCCTGATAGCTCTGGTATAAGCAGAGTGGAACATCAGATGACAGAGAAGAATCTCTTGCTGGGGTGTAGTGGGTTTGCGGGGAAGGGTTTCCCGGTCGGTGAGCTTCGGTAAGTTTATTTGGCTCTGACAAGGTCTCACTACAAAGGAAAGCCAAATTACAGGCAGTGGTGTTCCTCCCTGCATCCAGCGAGGGAAGTTTAGGGAAAAACCTGCATCCAATTAAAAGAAAAGTGACTCAGCAGTGGGGCAGCAGCCTTCTTTTACGACTACTTAGCTATCTCACTCTCTCTGATGTGCTCACACAAACAAACAAAAGACCAAATGTGAAGCATTATAGGAGCAGAGAGGTGGGAACACGCGTGCTGAGGTGGTCTGTTAGATTCGCAGCAATGGGGATTTTAGGAAAAATGAAAGAAGAGAGTGGAAAGATTGCAGGATATTAAGGAGTAATGGATGTCACACCAGGCCTCTGTAACAAATTTCCACATGCTTTCATCATTGCTCGATGAGACTGATCAAGGGAACAGGACATTACTTGGTTTCCAAGTGCTGTTATTACCCAGGAAGAGTAAATAGTTATTGCTGTGTTTATCATCCTGAAAGATTGCAGAGCAAGCAGGCAAGCACATCTCCTTTTTAATATATTCAATCATCAAATAAATCCAAGTTTATGTGGAAACTTTTAGAAATAAAGTTATTGTAATGATATGCAACATTACTCTGAACCGCAGTGATGTCGCTTATAAACTAGTTTTAACTGGCTTTGAATAGCAGGAGGAAAAAAATCTCAGCTGTATGCCAAAGCGAATTTGAACTGACCAAATGCTAAGAAACAAAGAAATCCTGAGAGGACTGAAATTCGACGTGGAGAAAGGATCTGAGTCAGACACGAACATGGGGAAGGTTTCACGGCGATTTGACTAAATTCAAGTAAATAGTGATGTATATTGTGAGATTTTTGTTGTTGTTGTTGTTTTACTGGGGTTTGCCAGATACCAGATCCATCTCTGTATTTGAGACAACAAAAAGGCAGCCCTGACATTTTGCCCAGCCAGCAGATAATATTTGCTGTTCGGAGACTCTCTTTCTTTTGTTCCAGCTTTTTTATAAACCCAAGAAGACACTTGAAATTTAAACCAAGTTCAAGAAATATTATTTGCCACGGGGCAAAGTAAATCTCTTGGCGGGGCTTTTCAAAGGGCTGCCCTGGGTTTGTTTAAAATTGATCTTATTTAAAAGTGTATTTTTTTTCTGCTCCTTGCTTTAGCTTTCAAAGACACATGTTTTGCCTTGATTGTAGAGGTCAAGGTAATGACGAATGTTATCTTTGAGTTGTTTGAACTAGCAAAAAGAAGTCAAATAATTAGAAGGTAATAAAGCTGAAAGCTCAGATAAGCGTATTTATATGTAAAAAAGAAATACAATTTTAACTGCAAGAGATATTTGCCTTCATGTGATTTACTGAAATATGAGTTGCATTATGGTAAAAAGGTGAATAAAAGGTTCCAATCACAGCCCAAGTGTGTGCAGGCAAGCATGTGAGTCTGTGCTGCAGTAAAAAGAAAAAGGCTTATGAGCTGCATAAAACGACTGCTTCTCTCATTGTTTAGGGAAGCAGCACACAATTTTTATTCAGCCTTCTTCCTCTGAGAGAGCGACTGACCCGCCAGCTGACCAATCCACACGAAGCTCAGGGGGTGGGGTGACAAGAGGAGGAAAACGGAGGCTGAGAGCACCCCCGTTTCAGACCGAGAGGCAAACTCCATCTTTCCGACAGTTATTCTCTTTTAACAAAATCAATGGTGTAAGTGCAGCCAATAAATCATTATTCTGCTTTATTCGGTACATGAACCTGAACTTGTTTCAATCCTGATGGAAAAAAAAAAAAAAAAAACTTCAGCCGGGACTTAAAAAGTGAAAAGACAGGTGGAGAAAGATGAGGACCCGAGTTGTAGCCAGAAACTATCCTCCAGGGCTGGGAAGGTCTGTTCAGAGCCCGGGGAGAGGGACGGGGGTGGGGGGTCGCAGGCCGAGCCGGTTTAAAGCTCGGCGCTTCAGGGGAGCAAGACGGACTAGCAGAGGGCGCCGCAGCAGGGACTCCCTGGCAAAGAACCCTTCATCTGGACTACACCTGAGGGAGGCCAGGGGCCACCCAGCTCCATGGCACAGTCGCAACTTGGTAACACAAAACAAACGGAAGAAGAATTTCAGCCTTGGAGAGAACACTAAACACTTCCACACATTTAACCAGATTATTTCAGCGGCAACTTTTTTTTTTTTTTTTTGACACATTAGAAAATAATAATTGACACAAATCAAACACAATGCGAACATAAGTGACCAGGACACAAACCAAGCTGAAATTTTCTTTCTCTTATAATTGCAATAATATGTTGAATAAGTTGCCTGAAAAAAGCCGTGTATTTGTTTTTGTGTAGGCGCTTGGATTGTATTCCAAATTCTCCTTCGCAGATAAACAATAATTTGGCCTTCATGCGACTTTTCAGTCTATTGTGCCGTTACATTATATAGCAGAGCTTAGTTTTACAGTATAATTAACTAAAGACCAACAAAAACAGTATACTAGGGCCTAAACAGGAAGACTTCCCAAATTAATGCTCACGCCACACAGTAGATTTTAGATGAGCCTTCTGTCTACTGTGACTTGTTTTAGAGCTTATGAGCTGCTCCCTGGGGCACCTTGATTTTCCCAGAAATTCCCTCCAAGGCTCGTCAGGTTAACACGTCCGGTTCGACTGTCAGATCAATAGTTTTAAGTGACTTTATCAAACCATGTGAACACAAGTGACTGCGCAATTGCAAACTGAAAGCATTGTGCTAACTCAAAGCTGTCCTGCAAATTTGTTGCAATGATGCATTATTTGAGAAAAAAAAAATGCTTTTATATAATAAGAACAAGAAAGGCTAAAGCAATGTTTTAAATCAAAAACATATGTCCTGGTTAATAACTTTCTCAAAGGTAACCCTAATCCAGGTCTAAAGCTACAGTAGCTGTGGTAAGAGTTAGAAAATCCCCACTGATATCTTTTTGTACCTCTTTTGTTCTTCTGGGATAAGGGGTGATGTCAGTTCACTCTCAAGCCTCCCTAAAATGCCCCCAAAGCCTGCCCAGCTCCTGAGTGGGAGTGTGTAATCGGTCCTGGCAGAGTGCTGGTTAATGGGGGGGCACGGGGCGATAGGCTGGAGATGTATTCATGTGCGTGGCGTGGCGCCTGGACCCAGGGTGACACTTCTTCATTCCCGCTGCCTGAGGCCAGGATTAGGATTGCACCCAGCCTCACAAAGCCGGCCGTAATGCAAAATCATTTTCATATTAACCTCGTCTCTCCTTTCTGGGCCTGACAGTGGACAGGCCTGCTCTCTTTGGTACTCAAATTATCCTCAATTACTGGGGAAAGGCCAGGCGAGGGGACGTCACCTAACCTTCACCATCTGTTAGGTTCAAAGCTTTAGCGGTCGGCCAGCCCGCCTGTCTCCTGCCTCTGCTGACCTTTCTGCCTCGGCCAGTTCTCGCTCTTTTTACTCGTCCCCACCCCCCATGATAGCCCTGCCCTCTCTGGACACAGATGGGAAGTGCATGGGTGCACATCTCATTAAGGGGGAAAAGGTTATGTCATGCTTTTCACCAAAGATTTTAATATTCAAAAACCAAACAGAGCCCAGCACAAAAAAATAAAAATAAAAATAAAAATCTGTGTTGGGTTATGTCTGTCTCTTAAGGAGGATCCAACATCTCTGTGATAAGGCAAGTTTTATTGGTGCTAAAGTTCAAGAAATGTTCAAATTGGACTTTAAACTCCCTTCAAAATCACTTTTCCCACAGGATGTAAATGATTAAAATATGTAATATATTGGACCTTGCAAGTTATTACAAGGTCATGTTTAATCAAATTCAGACTCTTATTTCAAATTGTGATTTAAAATATGTCAATGCTTGAAAGGTATTTTTTTATATAAATTGACTTTGCTCGAGTCTAATTTAGTTTTGGTCAAATTTAGTGTTTCAATTACTTTTTTTTTTGTACAACCAACGATCTCAGTTGTGTTTAAATAAAGTTATTGTATTCTCTGTTTATTTTAGCATGTCTATAGTGTTATGCTTTTATTATTTGTAAAAGTTGGCTTTTATTAAAGAGTTTTCTATATTTGAGACTATGCATGTGAAATATTAAAAAGCTCTTATTCCTTCTCTAGTGAATTCACCTCTTAATAATGCAGGCGGTGTTTTCTGTTTATTTGAAGTGTATGTGTTTTAGCAGTTTCACTGCATCCATTTGGATTTCCTGTCTGGCCACTCAGGAGCCCCCCGTCCCCGGCCCCCTCCACCTCCCCTTCTTCTCAGGTCATCTGGCTGGACCTGATGGTTCTGAGAAAAAAAAAAAAAAACTTTTAATAAGCCTGCTAAATAATAGATAAGAGCTCTGGCTAAAATTCAAGTCCAGAGAGGCATGCAGAGGCCGAAGATGGCCAGCTGTACAGAGACAACAAGCAGGTACGGGGCATTCCCTCGCCATCATCATCGCCGTCGTCATCTGCAGCAGCAGCGGCCGCATGAGTGGCAACGTTCAGCCTCCTGCGACACCTCCGCTCCAGACCCAGACTCCCCGAGGTCAGAGGTCCTGGACTTGACCTTGTGGCCCCCAGGAGAATGTTCATCGGGTTTGGGGAATAATTTGGGATTCATTCAGTAGGAGGCCCCGATCTCAGGCAGCATTATGCCTCATTATCCCTGGATATTCTCTCCTCACAGGGCAGACACATCAGTCTGCATTTTATTTACACTCTCGCAGTTCTGCAACAGATATACACATACAACTGTCAGCGTTATTGATTTAAGTCTATCTCAATCTATCCGAGGAGCAGAAAAGTTAATTTTGGCCTTATGCAAAAAAAAAAAATAATAATAATAATACTTTAAGATTTTTCAGAATAACATTCACATACATCATAAAAATAGATAGGTGATCAAATGAATTTAAACCTGATTTATAATCGTTTTTACCCTTTTTAACATGCAAATGAAAAAAAAATGCATTCTAATTTAAATAATATTTTCAAATAAACTGTTTAATTTTATGAATTGATTGGTTAAATTCAGATTTTCCTTTAACTATTTTTATTGGAGAACACATGCATAAAAAAAATTCACAATTTCAGAGGAACAAATGAATCCCTCCCTAAAACACTTCCCATCCAAGCTCAATGCTTTCAAAATGGTCAAACACACAATGAAAAAAAAATAGAACTACTAAATAAATCCAGCTTTACCAAAATACATAAAAAAACAAACAAATAAATTATTACTTTTCAGGTAACAAACAAAAGGTCTCTGAATACAATTCCGCTCTGATTCTAATTCACATTTTTGTTAATCACAGCTGACTATGCTCACTTTAAACAGTCTGCCTGATTCTCATGGCAAAAATCAGAAATTTTATGGAATAAATCCAATTTGACTGGAATCAAAACTCCTTCACTTTCTGTCACAGGACCAAAAACGTAGCTCATAAATTTAACAGAGCTCAAAAAGATGTGCTGCTGTTAATCAAAGCGTTTTTAAATTCCTGCCACATATTGCAAAAAAAAAAAAAACTGGAAGGAAATTTCAGGCAACGTGCTAAAATAGTCTGATCTGTCCTATTATGTGAGCTTCAGTCTAAGTGGGTCCCTGTGGAGGACACTTTTGCAGAGATCTTTCCCGATAAGAAACAAGCCCTGCATGCATTAATATTACATTAGAGGTAGTATATCACAGGGCCCTCTACTCCGTCAGGTAGAGATCTTTTCATTGACATCTCCTTATCATGTTAATATTATACTCATCAAAGACCATACCGTGTAGAAAAAAAAAAAAAGGAGGGGGATGTCGGGACGCAACAAAACGTGCAGAGTTACAGATTATTCTTATGAGAAGTCTAAAAGGGAGAACAGACGACAAAATGGTTATTTAGGTCACATGCTCACTGTAATGCGCAAGAAAGAGACAAATGCCGCAGGAAAGGCGTTGTTTGCGTGTGTGCTGGTCAGAAATATGACATGCATGACTAGTCACACACACACACACGCACCCAGGCACACGCAGACAGAAAGCGACTCTTCAATGCAAGTGGCAGAAGGAGGGGTGCGAATCCGCAAGCGAGAGGGGAGACAGGTGCAAGGCTCTGCTCTCCACACTGTAGCTTAAACGCATTTAAAGTCCTTTCTTAACACACACACGCGCACACACGCATTCCCCCTCGTTTTATTTCAATGAGATTATTATTCTGCTCCGCTTTTGTTGGCTTTATGTGAGCGCCTGGCTGTGCGTCATTCGGAGCGTTACATTGTAAGGTCAAATAAAAAATAAACAACAAGAAAAGAATCAGACACTTAGGTGATGTGATACAATTTAATTTTAATTACGTCTTAGTTGTAATTAGGATGTCCCCCTTCCACCCGTTTCCTATAGGCTGTTGGGCACAGAGCCACCTTCCAGCAGAATCAACAATAAAAAGCTCTCCAGAACACGTGTCGTGGCAACAAAAGGCGGAGTGTGTGTGTGTGTGTGTGTGTGTGTGTGTGTGTGTGTGTGTGTGTGTGTGTGTGTGTGTGTGTGTGTTTTGAAGGGCTGGGAGGCGGACGTGTGCCTGTTCCTGTGCCAAACTTTTCGGCTCTCATTTGAATGTGAATGCGCATTTAACACCGAGAGCTGCTTAGAAACAGCCCGTGTCTGCGATATACAAGCAGGATTTTTCAATTAGCAGTCCAGCCCACCTACCCCCACTCCACCGCCCCTCCCTTTCTGGCCTAATCGGTGCTAATTAAGCTTTATCACGCGATAATAGCTTGTATTAATTGCCTCGCGGGCCAACTGTTGAGGAATTTGGCGCGTGATCCGATTGAAGCTGACAAGTTCATTCCGTCTATTTAATATTCATTATATTCTAATAGGACACTTGTTAGCATGAATACACCAATTAGGGGCCAGCAACACGGTGGGACCCGCATGTTGTTTTGTAATCTACCTCTCAGGGTTCATGTTTTAAGGATGTAATTTAAAATATGAGAAATTATATATATATATATATATATATATATATATATATATATATATATATATATATATATATATATATATATATATATATATATATATATAGTGAGAACTAAGTGCCATTTTTAACTATTGGAACTGTTCCGAAAATTTTCCAAACTAGTTTGTCCTCATATGCTACACATATTTAAAAGGAATAGAAAAACTAAATGCTTGCTATTAAATTGAGTTCATATTTATCTCAGGTAGTGAGATTTTTTTTAAGTCCCTTCATACGTAATTTATTAACCCCTGTACCCTCCATCCCTCCACATAACGAGATAATATTCTTTGTTTAGATTGTTTTTTTTATAGCTCTATATACCTTCAGTCCCTCAAACAGCAAAGGCGTTTAAAAGAAACGTGACATCACACAGCCTGACCGGACATATCAGACAGGGAAGGATGCAGGGCCTTGCTGTCTTACATCGCCAGAAAATTGATGTGCAACAAAAATAGTAGTCTCGAAGCATCAATGCAGGATGTAAAATGATCTACTGCCGAGAATCTTTGATCATTAATCAATTAACAGACGTGTAACAAAATAGTACGAGGCGGGAAAAATGAACAGCGGAAAACAGATTTGCTATCATGATGTAGAAACAAAATATATATAAAAAATAAGTTTGGGTTAATGTCACCATGAAAGTCAGGAACTAGCTTTCAAATTGATGTAGAGAAGACAATAGTTTTAGAACTGTCGTAATGATATGCAGGTCTGATTATTCAATTAGAAATATTTCTGATCATTTTTTTAGTAATAATTTAAAGTTCATAATAACATTTAGCGGTGCATATTGTAGGTATAGGATGATGGCCAAATAAATTTGTGCCAAATAAATGTTGACAAAACGTCCAGGTAATAATCATTAACAACAGTGATTAAAAAAAAAAAATAGTGGTTAAGGAAAACAAAATAGATGCGGTGTCCATTACTCCCTCTGAGCAGAGAAGCAGCAGTCACTTGGGGGCATATGGCTGTGCGCTACACCCTCCCCCCCCCCCATGTCTGAAGCCCCAGCCAACTCTGGTGAAGTTCAAGGTCTCTGCAGCCAGTGACCATAACGACGCGGGGAGGACGCAGCGTCCGCTGCATGCGTGGCTGAGACTTTGTCAACATGTTCCAGAATAAAAAAATAAATAAAATAAACTTTTATTATTATTATTATTATTATTATTATTATTATTATTATTATTATTATTTTTTTTTTTTTTTTATTAATTAATGATGCTTATTTTTTCCTACTTCAGATGAGCATAAACATTGAGCCATTAAGGACGCTCATGATGTTGGAATTTAATTAGCAGTCACATCGAATTTAAATTAATGTCACATTGTTAAACATTATCTAATATTCATTTTTAAATATATTTTCTTCAGCTATTTTTGAAGCTAGAGTTAAGAATAATTAGTCATTTTTCAAGTTTTTATGTAACAACTTCCACCAGCAATCTTGTTAAGGGCCGAATGGATCGTCTTTTTTTATTTTTTTGAACCGCGTTTTTTTTTTTTTTACTTTTTGTATTATTATTATTATTATTATTATTATTATTATTATTATTATTATTATTATTATTATTATTATTATTATTTCGTATGCAAAAACGGAACAAGTAGTTTTATTACTGTAGTGATACATTGATAATTACAAAATCTATACTTAAATAAAAAAGATTTAAATTTATGAAAAACATACACATTTACTAAAAAAAGGGGAAAAAAAACCCTCTGCAGAACATGATTTGAGTTATGCGCTTGAAAATTGTATGAAATAATTTTTAAGCCCTTGTTTTTTTTACATTTCCATTTTAAATATTCCGATTAAAACTTCTTATTGCGCTACACCCCACACTCCCGTCAGCGCAAAATTCGGCAGGCCTAAATGTTTCTCTTTTTTTTTATTTCTTTTCCACTCTGGAAAACGCAGAAAAAATGCCTGAAAGCAGAAGTTTCCTTTTTTAAAAGGAGAAGGAGCTAACTCGTTACCCATTGTTATTTATGACTTAATTATTTCACAAAAGCACAGGTGGCCTTTATAAAATTCTGAACTTCGAGAGATGCAGAGAGTCACATCTGAAGTTTTATCAAGGCCTGTTAAGATAAGCTCTGAACAGATGGACCCCATCATCACCTGCACTTAATTATTTAGATTTTCCTCTGATAACAGAAACTGCCAGCTAATGAGTGACGTCATTTCCCTTCAAATCTAAACGTTCTCATCAAACAATTTTAAATTGATCCAACATAAAACTACAAAATTGTCTGTTATACAAATATAAATATTCCAACCCAATCAACTAAAATGCAGCAAGGACTGGAGTTCCTTATTTGAACAGAACTGACATGTACATTTTGACCTACGGGTCAATTCGTGTTGAAAACCTGCATAAGGAGAAAAAAAAAAAGACACAATCAAAATGCAGACAGAAAACTTGTAAAACAAACAAAAAAAAAAACAGACAAAATTAGAAGAGAGAAACCAGAAAAAGCAAAAGGAAAGGGCCACAGATCACACACAGATAAAGACAAAAAGAAGACAAAGATGCAGAATGGATGTTTGCAGTGAAGCAACACAATCAGACGGGGAGATGCAGTCAGAGGATGTTAGGTGGTCCCAGGTGTCTCTAATGACATCAGCATGGACAGTATCCCTGATCTGCATAGTGGAGGAGATCCTGTTTCCTCGTAAAGTCTCTTCATGAGAGACAGGTCATGGCAACAGCCTCTGTCAGAGACATAATTGGCAATATTGATTATAGGTTATCATATGCTGTAGGCCATTTGTAAGATAATGCTGCAGGGGTTAATCTGTCACCCATTAACCTTTTGGACTGGTGGATGCACGTGTAAATTCAGTTTAAAACAACTTCTAAATGAGTTACCTAGCTTCATCTAATAAATGGAATGCATTTAAGATATATCAGAGCACAAAACCCCATAGTGTGTCAGTTTTTTTTTGTAAAGGGGCTAAGGGGGAGGGGGATTTTTTTGAGAGCCATGTGATGTGGTTCCCAAATTAAGACACCTAATAGAGCACCCAGAGCTGAAGTAAATATGAATTTTCCGCTGACCCTTCAGAAAAAAAATATCTCTTCATCTAAAACTCAGACTGACATTTAGAGGAAACACCTCTTCCTCTTTTCGCAAATCTGTGAAGTTGTTGCCTTCCTTCATGCCTAAAAGACTCTGAAAGTTGATCCTCTCTGTCCATCAAGACTAATGTGGTGGGATGACTTGGAAGAAGGAGGCTTTGTAGTAACTTGTTAACTTAAGCTAAAGTTTCAGTGTCATCAAAAACATGTGCAAGGTCTTTTTAGTGACTTGCAAAGATTAAGAAACAATCGCAGAAAAGTTCATTTAACTACAAGAAATACGGAAAACATTTCCTACTTCTAAGAAGAAAAAAGAACAACATCGACTTCTTTTGCTGTGACTTTTTTTTTGTTTTTTTTTTTCATTATTATTTATTATTATTTAAAGAAAGTGCAACACTCCAGTAACCACTTCGGGCTACAAAGTAACAATGTTGCAAAGCAGTCAAACAGATTTAACTGCGTCAAAATCATCACAGTTTGCCACATACTTTGGTCTTCATCTCAGCGAGGAATAACACATCAAATGCACAAAAAATCACAGTAAAGAGAGGAGCTGTAACCTTTGTGGAAGTCGATCAGAGGCGATCAGAGGTGCAGAAGCGCCTGGTACAGCCCAGAGCAGTAAAGACAACCTACTTCAACTTCAAACACATGACATTTGCCACCTCAGAGCATAAAATGTGCCTCCCTGACTCTACACCTGTAAACCTGTAAACCCACACGGTGTAGAGGGAAGCCGAGCTGTGTATTCTCACTCCAGCAAATACTATTAAAAGTTACTCAGTGATGGGACTGTACACACTAGAGCATTACCTTGTGTACAGTACAAGTGTGTGCATGTGTCGTGCGTGTGTGCGCGTGTGTGTGTGTGCGAGGGGGAGAGAGAGGGAAAAGGAAAGAGCAGTGAGGTAGAGAGGGAGGGAGAGCCAGGATGTGAGAAGTGAAAGCAGGAGTGAGTGGCAGTCAGCAAATCAGTCAGTCAGCTTAGTTTGACGAAGTGAAGCAGAGCAGGCTGGCTCCACAGAAAGTACCTGTTTGGTGAAGTCTGGTGGTGGCATCGGCCCTCCAGCTCGGCATGCATTAATTATCCTCCACAAAGAGGAATGCTCTGGTGTGGCGTTCCCACTGTCCCACAGTCAAAGGGAAGGAGAGGAAAGGGAAGGATGATGGGAGCGGGAGAGAAATGGGAGTGAGACGAGGAGAGGAGAGAGGCAGAGAGGGAGGGAGAGTCAGATCCACTGCTGCCCTGACACCATGACTGGTCCACGTGAGATTGATCACACACACACACACACACACACACACACTAATGCTCATGCACACCGAGGCCTCTGCGGTGACAGGGTGGAACTACCAAGGTTTGTCTAGCCTGGACGGACGGCCACATTCGCATTCACGCTGCTGATTTTTGAGTTTGAATCAAAACTGAACGTTTTTGTTTTGTTTTGTTTTTTTTTTACAAAAATCGCCCCTCACATGAATCCGTCTCGAGTTCTGCCATCTTTTTCAAAAGATTTGTTGTTTCAGAAGCATTCATTAGCATTTTTTTAGCTTTCCTCTCCCTCCCCTTCACATCTGTTCTGCAGTCTAACGCCTGTTATGTGGCGCAGCAGCTGAAAATGGACAGCTAAATAAAAGGGGTCAAAAGTCTGGCACTGAGAGGCAAGAGGACTGTGATTACACACAATAGACTATAAAAGAGATGCATATGAGCATCAGCAGTGTGCCTGGCCTTTGCACCTTCAGGGAGGACAGGGTTCACGCTAATCTCATGAATGCCTTATATATATATACACACACACAAGCACACCCACAGATGCATATTGTCCACTCATAAACAAAACATTTGCAAAGATCTGTGGTTGAAGGAGTAACATTGACACTGACATTTAAATTTAAATCCATCTTTCAAAACAACAGTTGCCTTCTGTAATTGTTTATCTCACTTTAAGTCACTTTTGTTTTGTTTTTATTTAGCAAATTTCAAAACGAAATCATTGCTGGCCACATCCTTCCATTATATCCAAAATCTAGGTCAAATAAACACAGTTCATAGTAAATCTTTCCAACTCTACCATCCTCGTTTTCTGTGCCCAACTAGAAT
Organism: Poecilia mexicana; assembly: GCF_051168715.1. Classification (NCBI taxonomy): domain Eukaryota; kingdom Metazoa; phylum Chordata; class Actinopteri; order Cyprinodontiformes; family Poeciliidae; genus Poecilia; species Poecilia mexicana. Next base: position 21,003,849 of record NW_028263372.1, read on the forward strand.
CTGCGGCTCCGCTCAGCTGGCCTGCGTACGCAGACTGAGCCAGATGGACATGGTGTCCAGACCTCCGTCCCTCATAGACTCTGGCTGAACTTGACTCTCAAGACTGCAGATGGAAAGGAGGGGCTCATTTCGGTGAACCCTGGACCTAACCGCCTAACCTCCCCTCCCCCCCCCCCTTCCCCCCAAACATGGCCAGCCACGTGCTGCGCCGCCCCATGCAGTGTCTAGCATTAACATTCATTAACTTATTAAATTCAGGTCTGTTTCCCAGCAGTTACCACCACAGCAAGCTGATCAATACTGGGACATTATCACAGAACACTTCCTCAAACTCAGTGTCAACATGCAAGTCCGTCAGGGGGGGAGCGCGGATGTGATAGCTGAGATGGAAAAGAAGCTGTGCCTTCGCTGTTATGCAGAGGAGTCTGACAGAGGTGAACTCCTTGAGCACATCGTGAACCCTGGGGGAGCCGCAGGTTTGTCTCGCTGTGCTGCGAAGCATGCCGAGCCTCATCTTAAGAGGGGATCAGAGGAACTGCCCTCCCTTCCTTCCTTACTTAGTTCCTAAAGAGATGAGCAATTCATTTTTTCCATTTCCCACAAAAGACGGTTTAACCGTCAATGGCCGTGTTTCCACCAGTGCTTTTTTGTAAGCGCATTTCAAAGTGTCCCACTGGAAAAGGATGACAGAAATGGCCAAATTCAAAATAGCGTCCTCAATTTCGCATGAAAGTTTTACGCTCGTTTGAGGTGGGTTTGGGCTTTTACGAACGGGAGTGAACGCGCAACAGGAGAGATGGAAACATTTGCCAAATAAGTTGTTAGGTCTGTGCCTTACTAGAACCTCAAAACTCAAACATTTCTTAAATAACTTTGATTGCACTTTATTTTAATTTGGTTCAAATTCAACTGCACGTAATTGTACCTGAATGCAACTTTGACTGAGTGTAGTATAAGGTGCTTTGGTGTCCTGTGGACTTGTTTAAGAGCTGTACAAGTACAAGCCACTTACCATTTAAACAACACTTGTTTTACAGTAAACAAGTGAAGCAAAAAGTTATGTTTTAATTGACTGTGTTACACAGTCACATCAGTTACTTTGCAGGTTTTAATTAGTTATAATCACTTAGGATAAAACAGTTTTATGATGAGTTTTGTTCACTGTTAGGAAATCTTTGACTATCCTTTTTTTTTCATATTCAGGTAAAATTGCTGCATTGAGATGAAAGACTTCCAAACTTAAATTAGCCACAAGCACAAATTATTTTAGTAGTGAACAGTACAAGTAAAAAAGTTATTAAACTACTCTTGAAAATCTTTTTCTTTACATCATTTTAGCTGAAACACTGTTGTGATTGACAGGATTGTGGCCTTCATTGTATGATTGAAGCATTTGCCGTTGTACTTGTGAAAAAAAAGGGGGGAAAAAAACCTGATGTGCTTTAGCTTTTCTATTTTTTCCTAATGAATTATTGCAATTTAAGCCAGTCAGTAAGGCATTTAGAGGTAAAATGAGAACCAGAAAAAGATCATATTACAGGTAAAAGGCCAGTCTCTTTGATATAGGTGGGCTATCATTAAAGAAATGCTTAGGCTCTTAGCAACGAATCCTCCATTCAGAAACACCTGACCCAGGATAATGGCAAGAACATTGTTAATGCTTCATTTTATTAATAAGTTGGAAAATTGCCTAGGCCAATGAACAAAAGCAGAATGAGCAAGAGCTCGCTGACAGTAATAATAACAGGTAAGAAAGTCTTTCTTTTACATTCCTTTCAAGTTTTCAAAATCCAAGACTGAAGAAAACTAGTAAAAAAAAAAAATAATTACTAGGTTGTTTCATCCGACTCCTTCCCTTGCAGCACACATGGACTGGACTGATTAAAGATGGCTAAAACCGATCATTCTACATACCATCTCTCTTTCCTCCCCCGTGCAACTTTTATTTTTAATAGAAAATGGGCCCTGAGCTCGTTTACTCAGGAACAGAAGTGTATAAATGTTTTAAAATTTCAAGGAAAAGGGGTGGGAGGAGGAAAGGACGGGTAATATAAGAAAGATTTTAACCTTAATAATGCACAGAGCAGGCGCACAATTTTTATCTCTCCTGACTGCTGTTTGATGAAGATACAAGCTTTTCCTCTGCTAAACTCCAGCAAGGTAAATATGGTGCGGAGAAGATATGTTTCTGATAAGGGCACCATATGAGATACTCACTTGGCAGAGTGAGAAAATGGCATTATTCTGTCAGAATATAGCAGTACTGGATCAGAAACCAGGACAGAATGGCAGAAAAGACCCAAAGGGAATTCAGCCAAGGCAGCAAGCCAGTGGGACCAAAAGCCAAAGGGTAACTGAGGTCAAACCGCAATTCTTAAAGCCCCAATACTCTACTTTGATGCTCCTTTTTTCATTAAGCTTAATTTGATCCATTTGTGTTATCCTACTTCTATGAAAAATCGGCACACTCTCTATGCAGGTGGAGAGAAACCAAATCAGTGCAAATGCAAATGCAAGGGCAGACGGAGCGGGAATCAGACAGGTAAAGTCCTACCAACATCGCCACCATCGCCTCTATGCACAGATAATCACGGATGGACAACATTAAATAGGCACCGGTGATGCTGTGTGGGTCGGTGTGTGTGATGGACTTTAATGGACGTGCTCCCTCTGAATCAAATTCTGCTTAGCGCTCAATACAACCTTGGGGTTGGCTCTGGTAAATATTTATATGTCTACCTATTGGACCAGGTGAAGAAGTTTGCTCTTAAAGATAACTGAAGCATGACATACAAATCCATTTCTGACTCGCTGGGGCATCACAAAAAGATTGTAGGAGCAAAGGTCACGAGACTCCCCTCTCGTAATTGGGATCCAAAAACATTTCAATAGAGCGGCCAAATGTTATCCACTTGACAAGTCAGGCTCAGTGAAAATCAGCTACACTATAACGGCCACATCTACATACACTCTGGAGTCTTAGGGCAAGTTATTTATGATGCCGATACTATACTGAGAGCTCACAAGTGTGGTTACACATCCTCAGTGGTGTCTGTTTAAATGTGCTCCTAATAAAATATTTCTTGGGTTGTGCAGAGTCGGGGTCTCTGTGCTCATTAGAGGTCTCTGACCAGCTTGATAAGTGCAGCCCTGCGCCATAATGATTTATTAAGAATGGAGGAGGAGAAGGCTGGTGGGTCCAAACCGCCTCAGGACACTTCAACCGCAGAGACATTTAAGGGTAAAGGCTTGAAACAGAAGGTGCCTCTGAACAGATTTACATCATCCAAGATGCATATCATATTGAATTATGTAAGATGAAATGAAATGCATAGGTGCCTTGCATTTTCTTTACCGACTTTTTATTTCTACTTTTTGCCCAGAGCTCCTTCTTTTCCCCTCCATTCAGAGCTCCAGTGTGCATCGCCTTGAGGTAAATGCACGGCCATTTGCTTCATACAGCAAAGCACTAATGCACAGACAGAGGGACATAAGTAACAGTGTTCAAAAATAGATGAAACTGGGATGGTCAGATGTGAGCAAACAAACAAGTTGGATTAATTCTTAACCCTACAACAGACTGGACTGGCGTTTGGCTACAAGGCAGATTCCAATCAATGCGACACTAACTTCTTTCAGGTTAATTTAAAGTAGTAGCAGTATATGGAAATTAAAAGTTATAAGCTAGTAAAGCTAAATTTATATGCATACAAAGCAGCTTTAATCTGCAATTTGCATTAAAAGGTTGTATTTGCAAGCTTTAGCAATCGCGAATGGCATTTAATCAAATTGGTCAATAGATTAGAGTGGTATACAAAAGCATACTTTCAACTTTTCCACATTTGGTGATAAACACTTTTCATTTTCTGACGATGAACTAAACATTTCTGTGAGATGTTTAAAATTTGGCAAATTTATTACCTGTTCACATTTTAGATCAGCCGGTATTATGGGTTTAAGTAGAAAATATGAATACAAAAGTGGCTCTTATTTATTGCTGTAATCATCTGATTTACTACATAGAAAAAAAAAACAAAAACAAACATAAGGATGGTGTGAAGTGAGCAAGACCCACAGAGCAGGATGTGAAGAGGTGTGAGTGTGAGCTAGTCAGCAGACATTAAGAGAGCAGAGAGACAGGAGAGCTTGGTGAACTCGTGAGTCATGGAGGCATCTCTACAGAGAAAACCTTGGTATCCTCCAACAGAGGAAACAGGCTTAGTGGTTGGAGGATAGATCTTTTTTTTTTCTTTGCCACAGTTAATTTTCAAATCTCCAACATCCTATGGCTGTCTGTTTTTCTTTTCTTTTTCCTTTCATTCGTTTTTCTTTCTTTTTTTTTTAAATGAAACTGGAGCTTGGGCGGTGATAGTGATAGATGGCTCAGCGCTCTAACACTTTATCCAATCCGGTGCAGATTTCATCCAATAAAGAATCACTTGTGCACTCTCAAACTAAATGGAAGTCAGACAGCGGAGAGAAAGGGGCTGCCGTGTGTTTCTGAGCTGCGAAAATCAAATTTTCTTAAAGCCGCCGCAGCGGTAGCTGGCGGAAAAGGCAGCAACAGCCATGACTGGCCAGGGCCACTACGTCTGCACACACAATTTAATCCATCACAGAGCGCCCGACACCATATCAATCAACCTTTCATCAGTATGCCCCCCACCCCACAAAAAAAATGGGAAAAAAAAACAATATTTCTATTCAATCACTTCTGACTGAACCAGGCCTGCAACCTGGTGACCAGTGGGGAGGACCACACTCCTGCTTGTTTAGAAATCTTTTCTTATGCGCATGGACCTTAAGGTAGAACATGTGGCTTTCGTTATGCGTCAAGTGCCTACGAACAAAAATATAGCTTTTTTCATCATAGACAAACATTATGCTATCAAATCGTTCCCTAGCTTACTGGACAAGCCGCTACCTCTCCACCTTACCCCCACCCATTGTTGTCCTTTGTTCCGGGAATATGGTACGTCTTACCCTCTCTGTATCCCACAGGCTGTGGCTCCAGTGGCCTATGATTTATAATTCATAGAGGCCGCTTTTATACAGGACCTCCGTCTACCTGATACTGTGCCACTGGGCCTGTCCTGGGACAGTGGGAGGGGGGCTCTTCATTACGCTTGGCACCGGAGCACTAACATGACACCCGCTCTTTGAAGCACCATCGCTGCATGTAAATTGGACGTAATAATCTACTTTTCCCAGTCGAGGCACATACTCGTGTTCCCGAAACCGATGCCATTTATTTATTTACCCCCTCGTTGGCCACTTTGTTTTTCCTCAAGCTTCTTTCGGTAATTCTTTCTTTACTAAAGCTCTTCAAGAGAAACTTCAGCTAGCAAAGTATATCTCTTACTTTTGACTGAACTTTCATTTTACAAGTCTTTTCATGGACCTAAATGATCAGGCTCTTTCTTCCTTCAGGACCTGTAAAGCTCAGGTCTCTGGATATCCACATTATTTCCTTTCTGTTTTGCTCTGTGCTCTGACCTCGCTGATTCCCAGAAAGGTCTCCGACCCAGGCTCTGCTCCATACTCCATGCTCTTGGCCTAGGGCTCTGCTTGGCCTCCATGCTCCACTGGCTCCCTAAACCCTGTTGAGGCTCCAAAAGGCCAAACACTGTAGTTGATGTGGATGCCCCGTCACCCACAAGCGTTTTTGGCAACTGAGAGGCGTGTGGGGTGAAGGAAAGATTGTCAGATTGCCAAAAGCTGCTAAAATGACAAAGAGAGAGCAGCTCAGCCTGGATCAGACTTCTATTATATTGTTGTTGTTACTAAGTGCTCCTGACTAATTATTCCTCCCTGATTTGCAAATAAGGTCCTCTGTGCATTTCCATATCAATCCCCATGAAGAAGGGTATGTCAAGGAGTGCAGGGTTAAGCGTGTGCCTAACCTTGAGGACTGTTGAGGGCTTCAACCCCATAACAAACAGAACATCACCAGCCCCCGCCAACATTCCCCGCACCGCCAGAACCCGCAACACAAGCATGACACCCCCTGGTGCTTTAGTCCAATAAACAGACAAAAAAAGAATGGAAGACAGGCGGGTTGTTTGGGCGAAGGGGGTGGGTGTGCAGGGTGGGCACAGAGGAGCTCTCTGTCAAATCAGCGGGTTGCCCCTGGATTAGTTCAGTTGTAACACAAGCCCACGCTCCACGGAGATCATTTAGGCAATTATCAAGAACAAGGCCGACTGCAGTGTTGAACAGCTCACTTCAAAGGCCTACACCAGATGAACAGTTACAGCACACTGGTCAATTTCCATACAAGCCATCCCTCCCTCTCTGCTCCCCTTCACTCACTCCTCTTCTGCGTATGCCCCCAGGCTTTTTGACTGTGCTAATGAACATAACACCCTTCTACCCACCCCAAACACAGACTCTGAGATGCTGCATGATGAGATGTCCATGATGAGCTCTCGCCGTTGTCCCTTTGAACCACAAAGAAAAGCGGGCCGCATGAAGGACGCAAATGCCTGCCAGACACTTGCTTATGTTTGCTTTTATCAGCTGGATGAAAATGAAAGTTTTTTTTTTTTTTTTCATATTCTGAACATGCAGAATATTTCTCTGTATTATGTAAAAACTGATGTGAACGCTCGAATGGAACAAGCGCTTCACTCTTAAAAGTCAGATATTGAAGGTAAAGACTGGGGCTTTATATTTGTGTCGGCATATAATTCACTCTTGGAATAAAAGATTTCAATTGACATATTGTAATTTCTTTTAGTTTCATAACTCTAACGACAAGGATTTTGTTTTAGACCTACATTGTAAAACAAATTGAGAGAAAAGTTTCTATTTAGCTTTGTTTACTCTGTTATACCTTCGCAATATTCAAAGCAACCATCTGCATTACGTTGTAACTTACTGTGCTGGTCTGTGAAGGTCCCAGAGGTCTGCTAGAAATCAAACACCATCATGTAGACCAAACAACAAACCAGACAGTTCAGGGTTTACGTTTTTGGGAAGATGAAAAGAGGGTAAGGTTGTAGAACAATATCCCAAGTTATCTCACGAATGATGGATGTCGAATCCATCATGCCAAAATTGAAAAAATATAGCCAAATTCATATCTTCTCTACTGCATGCTCAACTCCAAAGTGCACATCATTAATTTTGCCAGCTGTACCTACTCACCAGCTGACTCCGCCAATGTCCGTGTGCAGCCCAGATTTTTGTGACTGCGCTGGCTGACGCACTGACAGAACCAATAACTCCCACAGTCAGAGGCTGGTGCCCAAAACACAGCAGGTAAAGAAAACAACCGGTCAGATTATGAGTGGCAGATGGAAAAAAAATAAACAACTTTTCAGAAAACTTTTCATTTTTCAGAAACAGGAGATATTTACTGTTTTTCTTTTTATTTGGATAATTCATCTCCCAGAGGCAACGACAACCAACTGCATTGCTACTCTTTTGAGAAATTATTTAATTCTTTGCTACAGTTATTTCCTTCTTTTTTCTTCTCTGAGAAGACAATGTTTAAACCAACACATTGTCATCGCTTAAGAGGCCGTGGTGAGAACCATTCATCTCTAAGTGGAATGTGGTTGTTCAGCAGAATTAAAAATAGGATGAAGAGTGGCACAAGGCCTGAGCAGCTTAGATACACGGACATGGAGACGTATGTTGAGGGCTTATTCCACAACTGCAGACCTACTAGAACATTGTCGTTTTCCTAAAGTGACAGGCTGTGCAGACCTTTAAGTAACAGAGGACCATGAGGGTCCTCTATGTCAAGAGGGTCTCCCACCTGACCCACAGCTCAGGTGTGGGTCAGACCTAGTTGGACAGAACAACTGTGGATCATGCTCTTCACATATGTGGCCTTTTACTGAAACAGTCACAAGAAGAAAACCAGTTGTGAAAGAAAATCTGCAGTTTGCCTCAATGTTAACATGTACCACATTTTAAACAGAAGACTATTCAAATCATGTTAAAGTATTATCCCATTGCTGTCAAGTAATTACCATTATCCACAATTAAAGGTGAGCTGGGAAACCCAAATGCGTCCAACGCTAGGTTGTCCTTGTCAAAAGGACAAAGACAAAGTCAACTGAAAAATCAAAGACTTAACAGGAGTTTCTTTATGCTGTATTGGCTTTTCCAGTCGTCCTTCAAAACCCCAGTTTTTCTGTCTCTCGTGGGTATTTTTGCTCACAGACACACAACAATACACCGATCTCTGAAGTCACAGAGTTTCTAATCAGACTGGGTCATGTTTTATTGTAAAGATCCAAGACAAAACATACAAGCAACCAGACCCCTCTGTCAGGATAGAGTTTCTAATCATGCACTATAAATTATTCAGCCCCGAAAAATCTGCCCACCCTAAATGTTTATTGATGTAGTACAGACAGTGTCAGACTGGTGACATGGATATGGACGCGACCATCAAAGTTCGGAAGGAGCCACGGGGTGAGGCAAGGGGTCGCACCAGGGTCAGAATGCAAACTATGGATACCCAGCGCATCCGCTAAGGGGAAGAACCTCAACCAAGGACTTAATCGATTGACGCCAAGGATGTGGAGGAGCAGAAACATAAGAGCAGGCAACATAATGAGACAAAGAAAATAGAGGAAGGAATTAAAGATGAACTGTAGGAAAAACAACTGATTTATGATAGATGTGTAATTAGTTTTATGAACTACAAAACAGATTCTGATTCAGTAGGAATAAATACTGTCCAGGTTTGTACTCCACAAGTGAAGGTGTGCTATGAACTTAAGGGGTAGAATTTCTAATAAGATTAGAAATTATTTTCAATCAGAGGTAATACCAACACTTTTGAGGCCCTCTGACAGGGTAGAATATTTTTAGAAACTGTTGAGACAAAGTCAAATGAAAGCATAGAGAGACACAATAAAAAAAAATAAAAAACTATGGCTGCTGACCTGGAAAGAGCTTTCGAATTTGCTTGCAATTTTAGAAAGTCAAGCTGAAACTAGGCACTTATTCACACCGACTAGAGGAGGCACATACACCTGAAAGTGTCTGAAGTTAAATCAGGTCAAACCTAACTTGTTTTAAGTCAGTTAGAATTAATAAAATTTATTTGTTTCTTACATGCCACAAAAATAAGAGGATGTGTCAGAGGTTTATTTATTAATGTCTGCAAAATAAAAAATTTACATGCTGACTGATTACTATCTCTTTAAATAAAAGGAAAAAGCGGGGAAGCCCGGATGGTGATGCCATGGCTTTGGGAACTTCTGATAGGTTAACTGACTCATCTGGAGTTAATTGGAGAATGTATTTAAGGCCACATTTCTAACACATTGCTTTCTTACTCGACATCACAGGAAAAAATCAAAACAGGTATCTATAGAATTGCCAAGTTGCATAACTCTGGTTCATCCTTGGAAGCATTTTCCAGACTCTTGAAGGTGCCACATTTACCTCTTCAAACAATTATACGCAAGTGATGATGGAAACTCATCATGCTGAGTTTTTTGTGCATGTTATAATAGACTGACCCTTTAACAACAGCCAAACACCTTGTGGAAATGTTGTTTTAAGACAAGGCCATTAGTTATATTTAACATGTCCTTTACAGACATGGGCTGAAAGATGATTATACTTCGGACTTTCTGTAGAAGAAGGAGCTTACGTCCTTTCACTCAAGAATGTTGCTAAACATAAAACCATTCTGAGTCACTAGATTTAAATATAACTAAAGTTTTCACCAAAATTCCTACTTTCATTTATCTTTATTGTTGCTCTAGTAGTTTGGGGGGGGGCATTGTGGTGCAGTTGTTTGTACTATTGCTTTGTAACTAGAAAGTCCTTTGTTCCAATTCTGGCTTGAGGTTTTTCTGCATTGAGTTTGCATGTTGTCCAAATTTTCGCCGGGTACTTCTGGCTTCTTCAAACAAGAGCCGGTCCTAGCCATGAGAGAACTAAGCCGCTGCTTAGTCCCCCCAAACCATCAGGGCTTGTCATAAATGCTTGAATTTAAACACAGAATGTAGATCAACTTTTTTTTTTTTTTTTTTGTGATTTGTTTATTGAGAATGAGAATACCATTAAATTTAAATTGACCAAATTTACATCCAGGATAAATTAAGATGGGGCAAATTTTCCTAAATCAACTTTTTTGAGCATTTTATCATGTTGTAATGCTATTCCCCCATCAAAATCAAACCTGGCATTTTGCTTTGATTCTTTGATGCATTTTTGAGAAGTCCTTAAATTTCTGGTGGCAGCCATTCAGGGTTGCCAAACACACACTCAAGCAAAGTGCCAGCTATTTACAGAAAGCTCTTCCTTGGAGCTGCAGTCTCCAGGCACGTTCAGAGCAGCTCTCCTCTGCGCCTTCCCCTCACAACTCCTACAGACTAGCAGCAGCAGCAATTAGCAAACAGCTGATGGAACTACGCATCAGCTGAGTTTATCATATGAACTGCTTCTCAGTCCAATGCTCTGAAGAACATTTGCAAATGGCTAAATAGAAGAGCGATGTGATGACATCCTGAAAGCAGACAGTCAGAAAGAGCAGGTGCTTCTTAAAGAGACAGAGGCCAATTTCAAGGTGTCAAATAGTGAATCCAAATGTATTTTAAGCTATGTTTGATGTATACAGCATTTTCATAACAATTGAAGGTAGAAGAGTTACTGGATTATGTCATGAAATGGCACCGAGACATATTACCCGCCCTTTAAAATTTTGAGTAATTGGCAAGTTTACTTTGTAAAAGTGTAAAAAACAATCTCCATTGTTTGATATTTTTATTAACATAAATACAACACAATGCTGCAAGTTTAATCTTTTATTTGTGCTTGAGCTTAATTTATTCACAGACACATTTAAAAAAAAATAAAGAAATCATCCATCATTTACAATTCAACTCGCCTCTCTTTCCCAGATTCCAGCAAAACTGTACAGATGTGTCGTTCTTAACCAGACGAGCGGTCCAAATCAAATTCAGTTTAAGGCCCTATACAGTGGTCCAAAACATGCTAGGTTAACCTGTGTATTTAGGTTCTGCAACGATAGGTAGCTATAGATTGACAATGCATGGATGGACAGTCATCATACCATTTATGATTGTTGTTTTTTTTTTGTTTTGTTTTGTTTTCTCTAAATAAATAAAGAAGTCAATATGAAGCGTGTCTACTTTATGGTCATTTAACTGTGACATCACCTTTTCAAGAGATCAACTACAAATATGGCAGGAGAACTATTGACTCTCTTGTGCAGTACAAGTGAAGCTCAAAGCCAAGTTTGAGAGCCAATAATGATCATCTGCTAAGTATTGTGGAAACAGAAGCAGCACGCTTATATCAACTAAGTCGATGATCAAAGCGCATTAGATTTATTACCCCAAAGGAAACTCTGCATTATGAAGTTTAATCCCCCAGATCTATATTAGTAATTGTGGTGCATTACCTTTCATTATGACTGCAGCATTGATAATCCTGCTAATACCAATCAGACAGGCAGGGGAATCTGTGTCAGGAAGGACAATTGAAAGGATAAGAAAGAAAATACTTTTGAATAATAAAAAGCAACTTCATCAAATGAAGGCGATGGAACAAAACAAAGACACTACATCAGCCCAATGCCATGGACTTTGAAAGTGTTTTAGATAATAAATAGTGGTGGATATTTACCGCTTATGTAGCATTTTTCATTCATGGATTAGAAATCATGGCACTTCACTGCCAGTCATCTTGAGGGGATTGTTTTATATGGAATATGTATATATGGAATTTATGTTTTATATGAATGGCTGAGGATAAATAATCTTTTTTTTTTTGGTTATTGCTCTCACACTAAATGTTTCAGATTGGCAAATAAGATTTTAGATAAAGATGTACAACTTCAGCATATACAAAATACAGTTTTTTTTTTGTTTGTTTTGTTTTTAAAGTCTTTTCAAGGCAAAAAACTATCTAAGCCAACCTGGGGCTACATATAAAGTATGCATGTTAAACATGTTAATAGCTAAAGATCAGTTTTGCATTGTTCTGATTATATGCAGAATTGTTTTAATTCAGCCACACTGGAGGCTTTTCAAGCATGAGATGTCTGTCTAAGGTGACGACACAGTATATCAATCAGATACAAGTCCAGACTTTGAATAGATCACTTTAAACCCTTCATTTTATTCTATGTGCAGTTTAGTTAACTAGATAGTGCGTTTATTATTATTATAGATAGATTATTTTTCTGTAAAAGTGGACTAGAGCTGAAGGTCATGACTTGGCGACGTTCTCTTTCACGATTTTATGCAGGAGAGCAGAGTTCATGGTTCCATTAATTACAGCAAGGTTGATTTTTTTTTTCTGTGACCACTTGTGCGAGTCGTTGATTTGCTCTTGGAGAAATGCCCCATTTTTGGGAAGATGCACCCCTGTTCAGTTTTCTCAGTTTTGTTTGTTTCTCACATGTTCGAGAAGTCATTTAGACTGACATATGATGTGGTGATTTTGAGGTCTTTCCTTCATGACAGAAAGGTTAGAAAAATATGGTTAATCACAGCTTTTCATTCATGACTTTTGACTTAATAAGTTGGGGAATAATATTTTCACACGAGTTCAGGTTGGTTTGGATCGCCTTTTTCAATGAAGGCACAAAATCTTCATAAACCATACTTTGTATTTACAAAATGTTTTACACTTGAACTGTTAGCAGGAAAACAAGCATCTTAATAAATTACAATAACTTATATTTGGTTTATACGAATGCGCTATCCTGTAGTTTCCAGCAAAGACAGAAGCAAACAAAAAACACAGCCAAACAAAAGACCAGCTCAGCGCTCCAATTTACACATTCTGTGATCTGTGCTTAGAAAATCTTGACATTATCAACCTTTAATGATTCCTATCAAACCTATTTTAATGCATGAGTTCATTAAAATATGTTTTTCATAGACTGGAACTCGCTGAGATACATAATTGTCTTTCAGTGACGGTCTAACTCCATGCCTTTCAACTCACTTTCTGAGTTAGTTTTATTCTTTTCCAGTCAACCGCTCAGCCACCCTGCAGCCCAATGCCAGGATGCAACAAAAATACTTTTTGAAATTGGGGTGGACTGAACTTGATGGAAAAATCCTGCATTATGTCAATCACGCTTCATTAGCGTCCTTCCTTTAAGACAGGACTAACATAAGAGACATAACTGAATGAAGAGACGAAGTCTCGAAAGGAGAAAAAAAAAGTTAACTTTCTCTTATTTTCCCTGTGTTTGCCTGAGGAAAGATGTTAGTAGATGAGAGAGGAAAACTCAGGCAATGCTTGAGCTCCTTCATCCTGCTTATTACAGCACTGCCCTGGTTCTCTGTCCTCAAGCCTTTCTGCGCCTCACTATTTTAACTACACCTGTCATTTGCGGTCCAGTCATTTTACCTCAATGCTTGGCTTTCTTTCCCTGCTTACAGGGACTGTTAACTGGGCCTGTCTGTCATGCTGGCTGGGGCTGGATCTCGGGCCGAGGCTGCGGGCAGATTTAGGCTCGGGTGAGTGGTGGGAGCGGGGACGGACAAGGGTGGGAGTGATTATGAAGGGGAGGGATGTAATGAGCTCGCGGCATCGAGGAGCTTTAAGAACGTTGCCTGCCTCTTGCCTCCGCTGAGACGCATCCATCTTAACTGCGGTGGAGATGGACGAAGGGGAGAGAAGGGAATACGAGAAGATGGAGCAGCCCTAAACAGAAGCAGTCAAATTTCCTACTTCTTTTGTCCTGACGGTTGTTTAAATGTTTTTGTCTCTCTCCGATTCACACCCTACTCCACTTCCTTCTCCTCTTTAATTCACCCACTGTCTTCCTGATGCATTTCAACATAAAAACTCTGAATTGAGAGAGTCCTTTATGAAATGTAATCCAGCTCACTGTCTGAAGGTGAACGAGGTGCATCGTGTTTGTTTATTTCAGATCTGACTGCAGATGGTTGAGGAGGCATCATGATGAGATACACGACGCAGGTATGTACTGAGAGGAATATGCAAATAGATTTGCTGTCTCAAGCTATGGGTCACATGTTAATGTTGAGATCAAATATTTTTAAAGTAAATTTTAGCTTTTAATTGCTCCTGCATCGATTCCAGCGCAAACTATGCTAGCAGACGTCTAATTAGTCAAATGTACCCGTCCACATCCAGCTGTTCTGTTAACATTGTTGAACAAACAGCATCATGAAGACCAAGGAATAAAACACACAGGCCAGGGATAAAGTTATGGAGAAGTTTAAAGCAACGACAGGTTACAAAATAATATTCCAAGTACTGTAAAAACTCACAGACTGCTGATTAATCCATCACCAAAGAGCAAACAAGTAAGCCATTATGCAAACCTATTTAAGCAGTTTTCAAATCACACTTTCATTAAGGGATGAAAGATTTTCAAACCCCCGCGGCCAAAAGACAATCGTTCCCTTTGTTACAGGTACAATCAGTTGTCCAACTACATTTTTCTGAAATGTGATGCCAAATCTCACAAGCCACACCTCCATGGCTTTCCATCTAAACCGAATGGCATGAAAGGCAAACAAGGGTCACCTGCAGCCAAGAGGGTCAATGGCATCTCTGGAGGAGCTGCAGACATTGGCAGTTTAGTTTTGTTCTCCACAAATCTGGTCTTGGTGAATGTATTTCAGGAAGACAACCTTTGTGTTCTCGCCTACATGCATACAGCTATGAGGTATTGGAAAAGTGTTACACATCACCTAAACACACACTGAAAAGCTGGCTGTGGAGGTGTTTGCTTTGAGCACTTCTTGAGCTTAATACAAAGCAACCCTGGGAGAAAACCTAGTAGAGGCTGCAGAAAACTTGGAACTCGTGTGGATGTTTATCTGTCAGCAGGATGACCTTTAACGTACAGTCAGATCTAAGATGAAATGGTTTGGATCAAAGCACATCTATGTGCTCAAAATGCCTGGTCAAAATCTGAGTTTGAATGATTCTAATTGAGCATCTGGGGCAAGCTTTGAAAGTAGATTTTCAGAGATAATCTCTATCAAATCTAACTGAGCTCACACTATTATACGAAGGAGAATGAACAAACCTCTGGACGTGAAGATCCATGCCAAGTGTTCACCAAAAAAAAAAAAAAAAAAAAAAAAAAAAAAAAAAAAGTCTGCAAATGACTGACAACTGCCTATTAAGCAGAGAAAGCAATAAAGTCTATTTTCAAAACAACACAGTGTAAAAATAAGATAAAGCAGGTCGACGTTGCCTGTGTACATTATATACATTGTTTGTCTTTCTTTCAAAATCCTATAAACCTGTGTAAACATTAGTGTTCATTACATTTCAAACAACAACATGCGTTTCACGCACACCCATAGCAAATACGTGGAGAACAAAGTAGCACCATAAAACTGTTTTTATTGACTAAAGCGTAACATTGTCCACTTGACGAAAACATGCTAAAGAAAAGGGAGGAGTGCAAGCAGAAAATGGAAAGGAGTGAGCGTGCCACTCGTTACGTTTTGCACCTTCTCTCAATGCTTAAGAGTGGATAAAGAGAAAGCCAAGTGGCAGTGCATCTGTTACTTCACTGCCAGCTTCCTTGCTAGTGTTGCTTTATTATTTCATTAAGTGTAAATCCTGTCAGTGCCATTCTACCCCCAAATTCAGCCCAGTCCTGCCACTCCACCCTCAGCAGGTTAAATTATAATTTAATTACCCAGCCTTAGCTGCATAAGCTGCTTGGGAGCACTGGCCTCCCAGAATAATTTGAAAAGATGGCGTCTATGCTCATCTTTGTGTGCCTGATCCACTAGACCTGAGCCCCCTGAAGGCCCAGTTCAATATCCCATCTAATTATCTACCTCAAATCAGCCACCTATTAAAGAGAAATATCAGTAATTAAGTTGGAAGGGAGGGAAAAAAAATCTTATTGTTCAGGAGTTTTTAATAGGACATTTTTTCTCCCAAAGAGATTGGTTAGCCTGAGTGCCCTAAGGAGATGTTTCTTTAAGTTATTTCTCTTGCAGACTTTACTTTATCTGCAATGAAGTGTTGGCACACTATCAGTAACCACACTTTAACAATGTTTCAACACTGGGGCTTATTCCCAATGAGCTGTGCCCCCCGCATGCGAATGAACAGCGAATTATAATCAGCAAAATTTGCTTTGAAATAATTTGTCAAGAAAGATCTATTTGTCTCTTATCCAGGGGTTGTTTTTCATTAATTCCAATATTTAGATATTGAACATTTAGAAAACACTAATGTCGTAGCTACAGTCACAGCCCATGTTTTGTACAAAAGCTACAACAGCTTTGAGTTATTTTTAAAAATGCGGAATTGTTTTTTTTTTTTTTTATGAATGAGTGTTAATTATTATTAAGGATCTAATCTCCTCACACAATTTATCAATTCTTTTGCAGTTGTGAGTTCTGTAATTTGGATTAAAACTGAGATTACACCACATAGCAACCAAATGTAAGTCTTCCTCAAGTTCTAGCGTTAAAGAAAAGCCTGATTTCTACATGAATCTTAATAAGATGTATACAAATAAAAAAGTTGACAGAATCTAAAATAATGACATTATATCAAACTGAGACACAACAATACTGTAAATCCACTCTGACAGTCATTGAGAGAGACAATGACAACTATGTTTTACAGGGAAACAAAAACAGAAGAAATACCTTTTCATATGAACTTCCTTTGCCTGCATTTATTTGAATGTAAATATGACAGCCAGTACTTGTTTATTATTCTCTGTCATATGATCTCCCACCAAATATGAATCATTTATGAGGGGATTACATTTCAAAGAAAACTAAAATCACAAACTACCATAGATTGTACAGGACATAAAAACAGCATTTTTTTTTTTTTTTTAGATATATATATCTCAAAATAATAGCATAATTCTCACTGTTCTAATTGGAGCTGTAACAAAATTGGCAATTCCATTTAAAAAAAAAACATTACGTGAGACAGCAGGGAAATGCAATTTGAAGAAATCAGGAATCTAACAGTGTCTATTACCACAAGAAACCTCAAAACTACTCATTTGCTATTCATGCCACTCTCATAAGATAGCTACAGTTTAGGTTAACTCAACCATGTCAGGGGATAAAGCTCTGTTAAAAACCCTCTACCGAATAAAAGCAACCCTTTTAACACAGATTCTTTTTTTTTCTTGGGAGACAAAGATAAGTAAATACAGAGGAGGTAATGAATAGACTAGAAAATGAGTGCTACCGCTCTGCACTGTACAATCTTGGGGACAATTGCAGCATTTTGGATAAAATTGCTTGCAACCCCATCACCACCACACCTCATCTCACACACACATACACATCCATACTCTCTCATCTCACCCCCTCTCCTCCTATAATCCTCTGGTAAAACCCTTTCTTTCCATGCGGACCCCCCAGCCAGAGGGACCCTGCCAAGGCAAATTAGGGAGGGGCGGAGGCTTTTGTTTTGCAGCACTCTCTGAAAAAGAAAAAAAAAATCCAAATTATTTCTTGAGCAAGAGCAATTTGACATGCTGTGATAACTGCTCTGTCAGAAACTTCTTTGACATCTCTGAAAGAGAAGATTTTCTACATCCAAACCAGGCCTCCAGTTAGAAAATAGTTGCAAGGGTGACAATAAAAAAAAAAAAAAAAAAAAAGAACGCTGGAACTCGTTAAGCCGTTTGATTATGCGTTATTTGTACCTGACTCCATTTAGCTCTCATACCGCTCATCGAGGCGGTAGAACCAAACTAGTTAAAGGGAGTCTAAGCTTCCCAGTTTACCATGAGTTTTCATCCATCCTCCATTTGGAACAATTTGCCTTTTCACTTCTTGCCTTCCTTTCATACCTGTCCTTATTTTGTGTTTCACACAACAGTCCTTTCTTTTTGCTCAGTCCATCATTCTTACCATCGTGTTGTCCTCCTAGCAAATAAGTTGTGTTGGTGTCTCGCTGTTATTGTCAACCCTTTGTGTAGACAACCCACTTGTGTTCTTTGGGAAGTGGAGTTGTTTGACCGTAGCTCAAGCACCATCTTTTACCTTCTCTACTGTTCCACATGAAGCCAGAGTTGGTCCTCATTGCACATGCAATCACCAAGTACAAGCACACACCCCATTTAAGCTTAGATAAGGAAAGTAAAACCCAAGAAGATTTTGGTGCTAATAAAATATATGTGTTTAATAATGGTTTCACCTAAAATAGCCACCTATCCATCTGTTCATCTATCTGGAAAGGAGAGCAGAGATTCCAGTTCCCACACCTCAGTCTCTCTAGGAATCTTTACTCCAGGGTAAGGATGTGAAAAGGTAGTCATTGAAGGCTGTCCTGTATCCTTTAGATGTATCCCCAAATCCACTGTATTACCTTAATACGTAACGTTCTACTGAATCCTGCTCATGCCAATTATGTGTTAAAGAAAGGACACATCTAAAACCGCATATTAAGAAGGAGCAGTGTGCCCCCTAACCTGGTTGTGGAACTGTGACCTTGATCTTTAGTAGAAATTGTTAAAGGTGTCATGGGATTTTCATTGTCTGATCCACTTGGTTGTTGTGGATATGAGGTATTTTGGGATTATATCTACCAGGAGTGTTGGGGTATGGATCTTACTGCACTGGGAGAAGACTACAGGCATGGACCCAAAACCCTGCTGGACGGCGTTTTTCCTAACTGACCTGCAGATGCCTTGTGATCAGACACAAGGACAGATGGATGGTCTATAGTTCAGATCTAAGATGTTAAAGGAAGTTCAAGTCCACTGAAGAGTTGAAACCTTTCAAGGTTTCAGTATTTTTCACTTTAAATTTTTGGTGAATAAAAGTTTTTTTTATTTTTGCTATTGTTTTGCAACAGAGTAAAGTCATAAAAAGGGGCTTAACAAGTTACATTGTCTAATTTTAAAAGTATTTTCTAGTGTTCTGTTTAAAGTGTGTTTTTGTTCTATTTGTGTCTAATTGGCATTTAAATGTAGATACATAATCAACCTTAAATGTATACTGTATTCAATTTACCTTTTTTTGTGTTATTTTTGTTGTTAAGTGATATAAAACTCAGACCAGGTAGCACAGACAGCAGACTAGGATTTCAGGCCCAATTGAAATATATTAACTCCTTCAAAAAAAAAAATAAATAAAACCTTAGAGTAATGTATTATACATTTTCTTCAATAAATACTACAGGATCACTTGTCTTTCTGAAAACACTCAATGTTCAAATTAAATTGTGCCACTCAATGCATTTTTTTCCCCACACACTTTAAGATCAATGCATCCCTACATTCCTCACTGCTGTCTGCCAATAACAGTGATGGAGGAATATCAATAAAGGCATCTACATTTGTATCTGTGTCGTTTCAGCAGCAGGACCTGTTCCTCTGCACCTTTCTTCACTTTTTTCTCTCGGAGCAGCTGCGCAGCTCATGTTCAGCCAGGCGCGCGCGCAGGATATTAGCTTCTCTAGCAGCAAATTTGCTTTTCACATCTATTTCTTTCTTCTTCTAACCAGTTCTTAGACGGCTTGTTATTGAGCTTAGTGTCCACAAATGCCATTGATCCAAGCCACAACCGAGATCCATACTGGAGCACTTTAACACTCTCTTAGCGTGTTAGTAATTCTAATCCTGCTCCTCCTGCAGGCCCATTGATTTTATAGATTTTCCCAAAAGTTGTGATAATGATATATCATTGTTAAATTTGGTTGAACAAACTGCTTTGCCAATCTACCAATACCTACACGGGCTTTCATTCCAAGACAACCAACAAGTCAGTGTCAGATTTCACCTCTCAGAAGGACATGGATAATATCAAAGCACCTGGAGTAATGTTTTTTTTTTATCATAATGTCACAGCATTTAGCAAATCTGAATCTAATATAAAACGTATTCTTCAGATATTACTGAAGGATAAGGAATCCCCTGAACAGGACAAGAATACGTAAAACTATTTAAGATGTATACAAAGACGGGGTGCGATCAAATCTGTAATAAAATGATTATTGATACTAACTGTTCTTAATTATTCAATCAATCAATCACATTTGTATAGCACATTTCAGCAACAAGGTAATTCAAAGTGCTTTACTTCATAAAAACATTATTGAATGAACAGAAACATTTTGACTTTGATACATGATTCTTCTTTAACTGTATGATCCAAATTGAACTGTTTATAGTGTAAATTCCTAATAACTTTCATAGTCCCTCAGTGGGGAAACTCAGGTGAACCAGCAGCAAAGTGACAGGTAAGTCGAAGAATGCATATTTACACAAAAAAATATAAAAACAACTAAAAAATAGCATATTGTATGGTACGGGTAAATTCAAAACATAAAATATGAAGTTGTCAAAAATTACATAATCCATCCAAAGAAAAGTGCAACTGAATATAATTATTTAAACAATTTACAAAGTGTACACAATAGAATGCTATCAAAATAAGCAATATTGTGATTATTTGTTAATTAAATAAAAAATATAAAGCCAAAATTTAAGAAAAACCCTAACAAACCTTGAACTCTCTCTTTCACTGCTAAATAATTTAATTATTTAGTTTAACAAAGTCTTCAAGTACTGTATGCTCTTTGTGATGCTCTCAAGAATAAAAATGAATCCCTTTGTTCAATTATAACAGCTATACAAATGCTTGTAAATGCTTAACTTCGGAGAGAGTCACCACTGGCATTGTTGCCCAACCCACGGATGTCATGTGATCGAACATTGAAATGTGATTGGCTAAAAGCTGCTCAACTTGATCTAATTCTGATGGATTTGGCTTGGGTCACCAGAAGGTCGTCACATTCGCAAGTGGATTTATGCTGGTTAGCTTAAAATGTTTAAAATAATGACATACAAAACTGCACAGGTTAAAAATTCAGTGTTATGAGTTAAATTTCTAATAATAATAATATGAAAAAAATAAAAATAAAAAAAAAGATACCAATGAGATCATCTTTTTCCATAACTAGAGCCCACATATAACACAAATGTAAAAAAGGTATTTAGTGAACATTGATTGGTGCAATTACATTTTGGTCTTGCACAATTAATAATTTTGCCAAATTGTCAAAAGTTAAGGAGACTGCTGTTACACACAGATCAGATTTTAGCAATTAATTTAGTATCTCTTCCATTTTCAGTTAAAAGACATAGAAGATTGTTCCCGCTCTTTTAGACCAACAAGCACAGGCAGACTAAGTCAAGCATTAAATTAATTAAAACACGATCTGGAAAGAAATCTCAAGCTGAGAGCTACAGCCATGTTGCAGCAGATGAGACAGTCCACTTCCAATTTTCACACCAATTTGCAATGCAATGACAGGAAATCATAAGCTATATTATTACTATTGACAAAGGACTTGCAAGTGTAGTTCTAATGTTTCTAATCAGAATATATTGGCTTTGAAAATAAGCTGGTTTGGAAGGGGAAAAAAATCAAAGACTTTCTTAGCAAAAAGACATAATAGTTAAAGAGCAAGAAGTGCAAGCAGACAAACCAAACACCCAGTTTCAAGTTATTCTACACTATGCTCTACAAACTTATCATAGGCATCAGTTCCTTATAATAAAAACTAAATCCTGTAAAAGTTTGTCACAGGTCTCACCCCAACTCCCCAGATGTACATAGGAGGTTGCACATCTTCTTAATGCAGGGTTTCCAGTAAATTTTATGGATTACTCAATCATTGTGAGCATGCATGGAACCACATAGTGTGTAATCACATTCAGCAAAATAAACATAATAAACAGAGGTTGAATTGTGTGTGGTTCTAACACACTTTGAAACGGCAAAATGATGAACAGCTGATGCTGAGTTCTTCGAGGGCAACATCAACAGCGAAAGTAAAACTGTACCATGCAAACTATAAAATGGGAAAAACCACCATAAATTAGCAGCAGTAAAGCAAACTGAAATCATCTGTCTATCCTCTGCAAAGTCTTGAGAATATGCCAATCGAAGCAAGCTAATGGGACAGTGTTTTTCTTATGAAAAAGCAGCACAACCAAGACAAAAATAAACACCTTCTTCATAGAGGCAGGAGCTTAAAGCTACATGGATCTGAAATCCAAGTTGACACAGAAAGTGACGTAACCCATGAATTGATGGATGTCTTAGTTCTTTCTTTTGAATTTTATTTTCCTTCCCCCCTCCAAACTTTCCTTTTTAACTGAGTCAGTTATTCATTTCAGTTATTAACTCTAAAATATGCAACCAAACCATCCGGTTTTAGAGCTAGCCGAGAAAACGTAAACTTGTATTAATGTCAAGCATTTATTCAGCTAGAAAATATTAATTCTCAGGGTTCACCAGAACTTGTCTTTAAAATAGTTGTTAGTTTTATGTTGGATGTGTTTTGCTTATGCTTTGCTGCTTTATTGATTGCTCATAGCTATATATGATTGTGATTAGTGACAGGTTGGCTGCCGATTCTGTAAGTGACTAGTTCCAGCATTAAAATTTAACTTGAAGAGGCAATATTGCAATTTTAAAATTTTGTTTATTTTTATAAGTTAAAATGTATTTTATTTATTTCCCATGCAATAAGAAAGCTCCAAGGAAAATAAATGAACTTCTTCCATTGATTATAGGTTATTTGGCTTAATGAGGCTGATAATAGAATTGAATAGGGACATTTACTGCTATGCGATGGTTTCCTCTATTGAGTCTTCAGCATAAGTATAAACTAGTATCATTTACTGCTTAAAATATTTTCAGAAGTAGAATTTTTCCAGATTACAGAATTAACTAACTTTTAACTTCCACAACCTGTTGCCTAATGTTGGCAATTAAATATTATCAGTACTTTATATTACACTTTTTTGAACACATTATATCTGTTTAGCAACGCTGTCAATTGACTGTATACCCGCGAACCAAACATTCAAAAAACAATTAATTTTTGCGTCTAACTCCGTGGGCTAAAGCAGACCAGAGCCAAAGTACGAGGGAAAATAGTTATTGTGAAAGCTCATATTACAGTTGATGAAACACTGCGGGGTAGAAAGGAGATAGCAGAGCAGGCAGAGGTAAAAGATGAGGATGGGAAAGCTGTGGGGTAGGGGAGAGGTGGCAGAGGGATGAGCGCAGGGAATAGAAAGGTCTGGAGAGAGAACTAATGGGCAGCACGGCAACAGCTCAAACCGGAGGTGCGGTGAGGCAGCAGTGGCCTGACACAGCTGAAGGCCTCAGAGGAGTGCCAGGCCTATTAGAGAAAGATAAGGGCCTGCTAGGAGAAAGCATCCTCTCAATGGTGCAATAGGCAACAACGCGGGCATGGCATCAATTAAAGAGAGAAAATATGACATAGAAGTAGCAGCACATTAAATAAAAACAACAAACTGCCATCTGTGTGCATCTGCACACCCCCTTTAAAGGACTGAGAGCGGGCAGAGAGCATCAGTGGTGAAATATTGTCGATTTATTCTCCACAGTATTGTCCGCGCGGGGGGGAGTTTATGATGAGGTGCAATGTAAAGGGTAGGAAAGAAATGAGTCTAGATGCCTTCTGGACACAGAGCTGCGCGCACACAGATGAAAGATGAGAGACATGGAGACTCACCTAAAAAAAAAAAAAAAACAAGCACAATCTTAACAAGAAAAAAAAAATCTTGCTGCTGTGATAACTAATTTAGCTTTAATTCACCTCCAATTTCTTGCCTTTAAGCCTACAGGCAAGATGTGATGTGCTGGACTGCAGTGGCCTAGATTCTTCCAGTCATGAAAACAGCCATCAGAGTTGCTTGAATGAAAAAACAAACTGAGATTTTAAACTAACCGGTAACAAGTGCGGTTAATTATACGCCTTTAAAGACAAAATTAACGTGTGTTGACTAGAGAGGTCAGCTCCCCTGAATCGCCCTCTCTGTGTTACAGATCTTCAACCCCAGTTGTGTTCTCACAAGATGCTTGTCGAGTGCCCTCGGAAAGGAGGTGTGGGTGGCAGACGGCCTCCGTGAAGCACCGGTAAACAACAATGAGTCGAACTGACACATGCTGCTGATGAAAGGGGAAAACAGAGACACTCTCCTGTTTTTGTTTAGAATATAGCGCAAGAGAATGTAGGATTTTATTTTGGTTTGAGTCGGGTTAATGTGATTTCCGTTCCGCCTGTCGGTTCCAGAGACCCAGCTTTGTGAGCGGTGGTCAGGTGAAGCCTGGACGCAGCCCCCTATGGCCATTAGTGTGGAAAGAAGACAACCCAATAAGCAGAGAAAAGCTTGATGTGTACAGGTCACTGCACAACCAGCAGTCAAAAAGCATCTTACCCTGGAGACTATTAAGGCAATAACATGCAGTGGGAAACCAAACCTCTTAATTACTGGTCACTGTCTGTCTGACCGACTGGGCTGCACAGACTGCGCCTGGAACGGCACTGTCGTCACCGTTTTCAGCAAGCTCAGAGTGACGGCAGCAGACAGAAACATATTTGGGTTCATGCTAAAAATAAGATTTAAAGGGGGACACAATATGGTCCAACTCCTTCAATTTTCATATTACCCAGTGGTTCTTATTTAGTGCATCCTTTTTCTGTTTACCTGCCCCCTCTGCGCTTCCTCCCCATTTTAGATGCATGCGCTTTCGCTCTTTAAAAAGCACTGAGAGCACAGCTAGGAGTAAATCTTTAAGGATTTGACTTGCAAAAAGCCCCTCATATATTGTTTATGAAAAAAGCAAAGGTTCCCTTCACCTGCCTTCAAGCATCTTAGTTTATTTACTGATTTTTAGACTTGCACTAGTTAGGCACAGGCATACTTGTCTGACTACATCTTTACAAATAAAGACAGGCTGCGTCCTCATCTGTCACATCTCATAAGGAGAGTCAAAACTATTCTATTCAAGTTAAAGATTCTTGGATGACATTTTCAGTTGAATCAGATGAGCTGTATTTTGTGCTTCACCCCTGAGGAAGAGAAGAAAACGGGGCAGGAGGGGGGGAAGCATTTATAAAAATACAGTAAGTGCCATCATAACACTGAAATATTATTAGGGAAAAAAAGATTTAAAAAAGAATCTGTCACCATGTGTCAACTTGATCCACCCTGCAGAAACCTTCCTTTGTTGGGAACATATGGAAGAAAACGGGTGAGTAAGAAAATTGCCCTCCATAATTGGTGTCCTGATCAAGAACGACCATGGCAGCCGAACAATACAACCGTTAATTTATCAGAACTCTTCATGAGCTTCTCCTGTAACGCCAGACAACATTAGAATAAATACTGACAGAGAGCAGGGGAACCAAACAGTTGATTTCCTTTGTTGACTGCGTGACGAACTAAGGAGAGTGATGGAGGGAGAGTTAGTGCGTGAACATCGGAGGTGCTTTGCATAAAAGACAGGAAGACAGGAGTGAGTGTTGCACGGCCACGACTGTGCGTGTGGATACCAGATCATAGTTCATGCTAATCACAACCCTGACAGATGAACGTGACATTGTGCACGGGGGGTTTTAACATGCGTCCTCCCTTTGCTTTTGCTGTGATTGTAAAGGGCACAGGTAGAAGTGAGCTGTCAGAGGTAACAGGGGACACCGTTCCATGCTTTTACACATGCGGACCCTGTGGGATGAGTCTGTTCCTCCTGTGTCCACAGTGGATAATGCACATCTTTCACATCTTTTTTGTACGTCTCTGTACTAGACCTGTGATGGACTGTCAACCTGTCCAGTGTGTACTTTGATTGCGGGAGATTTACTGTTCCTCCGTATCCTGAGGAAAAAAAAAACAAAAAGGAAAATATAGATGGACGGATGAATTTAACAAAGTAAAGTATGCTGAATGCAAATGCACGCCAAAACCTTTAGATTTTTATCAGTGGTTTATCTGTAATTTGGGAAAATGTGAAGAACTTAAACAGGTACAAAAACTTTCCCAAGACACTGTACAAACAGTGTTAATCAGTTAAATGATTATTCAAGGTAGTGCAGAGTCTGATTCAAATTCAAATCCAGTTTCAGTTTTCAGTTCAGTCTAGCTTATGTCAGTTCAACAGATCTTAGTAAAGTTCAGTTATCACTGAATTCACGAAGCATACCAACCTGAAAAGCATCCAGACATGAAAAGGAATCCCACAAGTACATGAAACATTTAATTAAAGGCTCAACTGATACATATATGTTTGATTAAATATTGTAATACAATTTCTAGCCACAGAGTTTAGCAGCAGTAATATCTTAAACACAATTAAGCTCCTTTCAGATTCAAAGTAAGTATTAATAAAGAAAACTGTGCTGGTGCTTTCTTAAACATTAGTGTGACAGAAATATTCTCATAAATTTGTATTTGTGTGCATTTGTGTTTTTATGTACATTGTTTTTGTATTTTTGTTATATAAAATATTTCTAAAATTAAAATAAATAAATAAATAAAAATAAGACTCATCCCTTTGGTTTTGCCACCATACAAAGTAAAACAGGAACCCCATCATCATGGTGTGGTCGGGTCGGAAGACCACCCGTGACCCTTGACCTTTGGCAATAGGAAGAATGTGGGTTCAACTCCAGCACTCCTTCCACACTGCATGATGAAAAATCACTGAGAAAGACACTGAACCCAAAGCCGCTTCCCAATGTGAGTGTGTGGATGGGCAAATGTGACTTGTTTTATGAAAGGCTCTCAGTTTTCAATACGTCTATAACCATTTCATGAGTTCACTCCATGTACCATTTTTACACAATGTCTTTGAGGTTGTTGTCTTTGAAGATTTTGGTTTCTTTTGAGTAAAAGAACAAATGAGCGACTTTGATGTGCTTGCAGATACACATAACATTTGCCTTTGATAAAAAAAAAATAAAACATTTGTATTGATGTGGCTAGTGGTCAGAAAAATATTCAATAGGATAAAAATACAATGAAAACCGTCACAAAAGTTCCACATTATTAAATTGTGTATCTTGCGCAATCTACTGCATTATGCATCCACATTATAAGTTTTCAGTGTTCTCGGTAATATTTCTAGGAGTTTATTCTAGCACTGTATTTTAGATAGGTCTCACGCAAATTTATGATTAAAGTGACAGTAATTAAAGTCTAAGGAGATGAGAAACATTGGGAAATCAAGTTTATTGTATGAAGATGCAGAGATTATAAATATGAACCCATGATGACTAAACTGTGTAAGCAACACTGAGCCGACCCTTTGGTCATTTAACCAAGAGTGTGAGTTAAGAGAAACTCTTTCACCGTGAGATAAAGTCTCTTCTCTCTTAATCTCCTGAAACGGCAGCACAACACAGAAATGTTCATCTGAACTTCTGTGAAATACGTGTGAAATTAGCGAAAAGTGCTCGAATCTCCGCACGGCACCTTCTCTCTGCTCCAACATGTGCCGGTGCATTAACCGGTCCATCTACCCTGCGACAGCTAAAATGGACGCCACACGGACACGGCAGTTGAAGAGGTAATACACTTCTTGTAAGAGATCAAATTGTCCTCAACACCCTTCCTTCTCTTTATTACCCAGGTTCCTCCACCGGTGTTGGTGAGTGGCTTCACTGTGTAGCAGACTGTCCATCTCTCATTAGCTGTCAGTATGTGAAGCAGTAAGAGCTCAAGACATTTTTTTTTTATGACTAATCTAATATATGGTGCTGAAGACACAAAACCTCAGACTTGTGTGTTCACAAAGGTCACTAGAAAGAGCCGCAGGGTAACAAACATGGCACATAATTGAACAGTGGACAACTGAGGATGGTAATATTTGTAATACTGTCTGAATATGCTGCGTGTTTTTTTTAAGTATCTGCTGCAATAATACAGTAGATTTAAAGCCTAATTAAGCTGGACAGAGTAACATCCTCCAACTCACAACATATGAGCGCAGACGTCACCCGATCACCTACCGGGGAGCAATGCTGTCATTTGCACCTCCACACTTGGCTTCTCCAATTACGACAGCAAAACTATCACCGCACACCTATATACCCTCACACATCACAAAGAGAGAACATACCGGTGACTGACACTCAGCACAGAGGCTCATTATCACCTTCGGCTGCCTGTGAGTGCCCTCCTGTCCTGAGCACCATGTGCGACCCTGGCTGTAAGCCACTGCAACTACTCCAATCTCATAGCCGAGGAGAGTCAGTGATTGTTGTTTTCTCTGGTTAATATGTGGCTGCTGGAGATGGGCCTCTTTTGCTGTGCGGGAGCCGCTCTGTCATGAAGATAGGATCCAAGCAGAGGGAAGATCTACCAGTCAAAGCTGGCAGGAATGTTTTCTTGGGAAATCAATCTTAATACAACTCCTACAGGATCCCAGGAAATGGTGGTTTTGATATGGGCAGTTTCCCGGGGCGGCATAAAAATGGACTTATTTATCTGTCCTTCAGGGTCTGAACAAGCCTTATTTAATTTTTGTGCATGTGCAGTCAATAGAGAGTTGGCACCCCCATCTGTTAGGTGGGCACCTGAGAAAAGGTAGATCAGGCTGTGTTCACTGTCCGTCACACAGAACCCACATGTATAATAAGACATGAGTTACTTGGTGGCCTTTTCTCCTCTTTTAGCTCGGTGTCTGAGCTCTAGCTTTAGAAATTACCAACCAATATTAAGGAAATTTAAAGAAAAGTTTTTTTTTTTTTTACAAACTGCTGTCATAGTAAAACGAAGACGTTTTCCTTACATGAGACGGCAGATATCATTTACTGAAACAGGATGATGGCTATCAAGTCAAAACTTTAACAGCTAAACCAATCAAATTACAGCACAAGAACTTTAAACAATCACTTTTTAAGTTTTCAGAGGTCATGCAACTCTTGTCCTCCATCTTTGACCCATGACATAATGTGTGGCTAACCCTAACAGGAGGGGCTGCACTTGCCAGACTAAGCTAGGCTCCGCTTCTGAGTCAGTCAGAGGCGAAGCCAGGGCCGAAGCCAAGTGAGGTGCTACATGTTTTAGCCTACACCCCAGACCACCAGAGAGCAAGAGAGATGAGGAGATATGTAGGAGATAAATCACTAAGTGCCTCACCTTGGGTCACCGATCACACCAAAGGCCGCCAGCAATCTCTATTTGAACCACAGCATTTGCTGCTTCAGGGCTTTGCTCTCTGGCCTTGCTATAAATCAGCATGCACCATCTTACCCCTTCTCTCCCTTTTCTCTGTTACCCCCCGCCTCCGCCCCCATACAAACACTCAAGTTGCAAGATCACATTAAAACTGTAAAACTGAAAATGGAAACTCTGCAAAAAGCAGAGGTAGAATACAAAAACTGTGCGTTTGTGTGTTTTGTTAAAGTAGAAAATAAACTAACATTTTTTTAACCTGCACACAAAACATACTGTTACTTTGATGTGTTGCATTTATAAATTCTGCATTGTTTGAAGCAATGACATACACAAGTAAACCTAAATCATGTGGCCTTAGCGCAACAAAATTTTGAGTTATAACTGAAATATGTTTTAAAATTGCTCTATGCTAAAGCACATCAATAGAAAGTGAAATGGCAAAAATGTTATAACATGGATTTAACTTTTAATAGTAGCACTGATGAGTGGGATATATATCTCATAGTTTTGCAAATATTTAGACATCTTTATAAGCTGAAAAACACAAAGTAATTCATCTTTCTTGTTCTTGTGTTTGAAACAAATCTAAATCACCTGCATCGTCAGATTCATTACTGCTATCGCATGTGAAGCGTGATGTAATTATTTTACATATTACACATTAAACTTTTTTCAAATCCACAGTAGATTTCAGTGTCTTGGAGAATAAAAGCAGTAAAATGATGCTGCTGTGACATGTAAAGAAAACTACAAGCACTACTAACAGAAAATAAATTATAAAGACAATCAAAACATTTCGACTGAAAATAAAAGATTTATAAATTTCAGTAATATTTTTTTTTCCTAACTGAGGAATATTCCAGATGCTTGTAAACCTGTATATTATGTATTTATTAGTTTGGCATTCTTGAATTTTTCTATGCTTTCCTTGTTTTTTAGTTGAAGTACAAATTAGATATTATGTTAGTTATATTTTATATTTAAAAATCTTCTTAAAAGGTAGTTAAATTTATATCTGTTCTCAGTCATTTTTTTAAGTCCATATGTTTTTCAGTTTTGCACTCACTGAAACACAAAATATCAAGAAAGAAAAAGACGTTTTACTTCAGTGCACACGTTCAGTCTATTTTTATTACGTTAAACTTTACTGACAACAAACATGAAGTTATTGACGAAATGTAAATCTTTTTTTTTTTGTTTGTTTGTTTTTTTATTAGTTGTAAATTGTTTTAAATGGTTTCATAAATTCAATACGACCAATTTGGGAAAGAGAGACAAAACGGAGCCCTTTGACTAAGACTTGAAATGCTCAAAACTTTTATTTTAAATCTGATAATTTGCTGTTGCTGCTCTGAATTCTTAAACATCGAACATCATCAACAATATCAAACATAAGCCAGCTAAATCCTAAAATACCAAACAGCTTTCACCACACGTTTTTTTTTTCTGTTTTAAAACTAGAAAATTCCAAGTTAAGAAATACGAGAAAGATCTTTATTTAAAATAAAAAAAGCGGAAATGCTACTTTGAGAGCAGAAGTACTTTTTTGTCTCTAGCCTGTCCAGAAGACAGTCCATCAGGAATATGTTGCTTTGAGTGTGGCTGTTCTCCTTCTTTCTCCCTTCCCTCCCTCCCTCCCTCCTCAGGTGACATAATGGCAGCAGACCAGGTCTTGATGGAGGTAAGATGGGAGTAATAAAGAGCCCGATGGGAGCAGTGTGGGGGTGTCACATGTATGGCATTGCACCGTCGCACCAGATCAGCAGGCCACAGAGCTGCAGGAGAATGCTTTTACAATGAAGGAATGCTGCAGGTGATACATACAATTACATGACATGTGGAACCCCTGACAGGCTGACACCCACAGACTGCACTCATGTGGGCATGTGTATGCATGTGTGTGTACAAGCTAGGCCTGCACAAATAAACATTGGGGGTGGGGGGAGACAGAAATGTAACAAATACAAATTAACAAAATGCATATAAAAATAAACATCCATCTTACTCTCAAAAGGAACTGTCTCTGCCATTTAGGATGGATCTTTACATTTCTCAGAACCCACAGAGAGGCAGCATAAAGAATTTTAAAGGACAGAAAAAACTGTGGCACATTTCGCCTTCAAATATACTCATGATAGAGGGGGAAAAGAAATAAGGTTCCCAAAGTGACAAGGAGGGGGAGAGGCGAGTAAGAAAGAATAATTTTACTTCTTCTAATAACCTGATGTGATCACAATAGCCTGATGGGCTGCTTTATTTCATGGAATATTAAATTCAAATGTGACTGAAAGAAGGACGGAGCACAAAAAGGGGGACGGGACACAATACCGTCTCAGTGAAGTCTCTGCAAGCCTTCGCTGACCAGATGCAGTTTACTGCCGGAGCAAAACAAACAAACACTCTGCCTTTTTTTGGTTTTGTTTTTGTGCCACTGTATGTGTGTGCGTGTGTGTTTGTTTCTAAAATAAACAAAGACATAGGTGTGTGGCATCTGAATATGTTCAAGAATTTGCAAAGTATTTGTTTTTGCTTGATTGTTTGATATGTCCAACCTGGTAAAGGTCAGTGTCTTGAAATTAGCCTTCAAATAGTTCTTGTGAAAAAACAATGACACCCTAAATTAGGGCTTTAGGCATAAATATGATAATGAAATGCCAGAAAAAGGGCAGTTGTTTTGATATTTTGCAATAGAATTGATTTAGCATTTATTTATTTATTGAATTGTAAAATCTGTGTTTGTGAGAGGGTGGCTTGAAACTGCAGCAAAAAATAAAATGCCTTGTCCATAATTAAAGAAAAGCGTGTAATCAACCGTTTTTATCGCTTGGGGTCTCACTTTGTTTCTGGTATTCAGTTTAAACACTAAACCTTTGCCATGTGTAGCTATTTGGTTGATATCAAGACACATTGCAGAGGTATTACAACATATTGACAAAAGTTTTAAATCTATATGAATATGTGTAGTTTTAATTTTCTTCAGCTTTCTGAATAAGATATACGATACTGTGATTTAACGAAACAGGAATCCTTGAATGTTTTTAAAGGAGAACACATAATAGAGGGTAAAAGCATTCATCAAATTGACATGTATTATAATATATATGTATTCAGATACATATGAAAACGACCATTTATTTTTTATATTTAAAAAATCTAATTCAATTCAAAAATACTTTATTAATCCCGAAGAGAAATTAAATTAACAATGTTTTATACAGAACAATTTTATGATCAGCTTATTGTTGGTATGTTTTAGAATACCTCAACTTGTTATACAAAACAGTAGACTTAAGTGTCTTGAGGGTTTAGGGAAAATTCAACTCCATAAAAATCTATTGCAGGATAAGATTTTTTCAATTATTATAATAGAGTCGGTTATGTTTCTATTTAACTTGTTTGCAACATGGAAGACATGAATTATCACAATAAGGAAAAATAAAACCGGCAGCGATCTTATTTATTTCTGTTTAAATATCCATTTTTTCATTATTTTATTTATTTTGTACTTCACTTAGAGAGAAGTACATAAGTATTAAAAAAAAGCCCTGTGGTGCTATAGGAAGAATTTTTGTCCAATTTCTAAACTTTATAGCCTTTTTATGACAGGATGAATCAACCTCTAACTAGACAGCAGTAATCTAAAGGCAGTGTGACATTAAGGATACAAAGGTAAACCACAGACTCGAGCTGTCACCGGCTGGTTTACAAAAACACAGGAAGTGGAGGAACAAGAACAAAGAATGGAAAATAGACAAAAAAATCACTTCAAATTAAGCTCAGCAGAATACTTTAAAGAAATATTTCCATCATGAAAAACCTGGACTTGTTACACCTCATTTTGTCATTGTAGCTCAAACACTTTGTCAGTAGTTTTATAGCGCTTAATCATCGGGCAAAACCCGGCAGCACGGTGACGCTAAGAGGAAATGAAGTTCGAAGGCAAACTCATCATTAGTCTTTAGATGAAATCAGATAAGAGCGAGTGTTCAAGCATCGTTATCCAGACTGGGCTTTTATGAGCAAACACCGCGCCTCCAGATGGGATGCATAATAAGCACCTCTACCCACTGGGAGTTTGCATCCATCGCCGCGGCTGCAGCACGTTGTGATAAACCTCTCCTATCAGAGCATATCTACATTAGCCATCAGCTCTCTGGGTGTAATAACAGAACAGGACACCACTTCACCTGCGTCAAAGGAAAACCCTCAAGAGCAATAATAAAAAAAAAAAACTGGCAATGTTTCAGCTTGGCAATTACATGCATTCCATATTAGGGCAATCTTTTCATGAAAATGTCAGGGCTATCACTTCTCATACACTGGTGAAGATGCGTGGAGTGTCGCGTCTTGCCAAAGACAGTAACGTACAGCTAACATCAAAAGTCGCTCAGATTCCACCTCGCCATGTGTGCTGCTTGTTCTACAGTGAAGATCAGTGGTTTAGACAACCACCTTTAACTCAACTAAGGTTCCTCTAAACACCATCCAATGCCAGGATGAAAAACTGCTCATTGCTTCATTTGTCCCGTTACAAAGCTCACCCTCATCTGTGGCTCTTTCATACTGTAAACATTTCCTGGCCTAAAAGGTCTCAAAGGATCTGTAATTAATCATTATCACTTAATCACATTTTAATCAATGACCATATTGGAAAAAATAAGCAATATTTTCACATCAAAAGCCGTTTTGCTGGTACATCACTGAATAAATAGACATATGATACAAACGACAAATATTTTTCATCTTATTCAGGTTATTCAACCATAAGATTGGTGCAAAGTACTGTTGCACCTATTAATCTTTGAAGTGTTTCAGGAACTTCTTTGGAAAAAAATACTTTGAAATGTGGATGGAGGCATTAGCATTTGGGGGGTGTCTGTCCTTCCTGTTTTTTCATTGAGACGATTTTAAGTTTGACTGGCTTCAAATTGGCCAAGTCCTTTTCCAGGATCTTTAACCACCAGTGAGCCCAGAGAAGCGACTTGTCATTGATCGCTACCGTTTGCAGACGTTGCTTTGCGTCAGACTTATGGGTGCAGAAACATGACACAAAGCTATGGCAAGAAAAAGTGATTGCCATACAATTGGTAATGCATTAAAATCTAAGTAGTTTATTTACAAACGATTTAGAATCCTGGCCTTAATGTAAATGTACATACGTTACACTATGACTGGGATGTGTGTCTATATACATCGAGATTTCAAGTTAATTTTCTTAGTAATAGGAGCTTTTACTCTGACTGTCCTCTCGTTTCTAGCATTGAATCGGGCTCTATTAATTCTGAAGAAACAGGTAAAAACAGGCATAAATATCCCAACTTTTCTCATTAAAAGTATAAGTGTCACCTGTTCTCTGTGTCCTCCACTCTGAACTCCAACTTCAACTCTACTGTGACTCTCTCCAGTGCTCCACAGGGAAAAATAGATGAAGTCAGTGAAAGAGTCAGGGAGATGGGGACCAGAAGAAAACTGATTGACCTGAACCAAGACAGGTTTCACCTCCTGCATCTGATTTCCCACCGCCCCCACTTCCTTTATATTACTCTTCAAATGAGTTGAGTTCTTCATGACAAGGTCTACAAGAATTAACCCTCATAACTGTACAAATGGAGTCTGATATTAAGAAGTCTGTGACATATGGAACCACGTGTACAGCGCCTTGCGAAATGTACAGTGCATCTGAAAAGTATTCGCTGCACTTCACTTTTTCCAGATTTGATGTTCTTTTAAATGAAAATCCTATTAAATTCGATTAAATTAATCTCTTTCCTCAAAATTCTACACACAAAACCATATGCTGACAATGTGTAATTGTCAGTAGGCTGGTGAGGCTGTTCATTTGTCAGCAGGACAATGACCCATGGCAAAGACCTCAAAGGAGCAGCTTCAGACCCTGTGAATGTTCTGGAGAGTCCAGACTTGAATTCTACTGGACATCTCCGGAGACGCCTGAAAATGGCTTCACATACATCTGTGATCCAACCTGATGGGGCTTGAGAAGAACTGCAATGAGTGGGTGAAACTGCATGAACATAAGTGTGGTAAGCTGGTAGCATGATGTTCAAAAGAAATTTAAGGTTTTAAAAGCTGCTAAATATGGATCAACAAAGTTTTAAGTAAAAGCTGTAAATACTTATAAAAGTGTAATTTTTTTTTTTTGGTTTTCAATCTAACCTAGGTTAGGTTAGGTTGTGCTGCAGCTTCTCAAATGGATTTGGATCGTGACTCTGACTGGGTCATTCCAGTATGTTTACAGTTGCTGTCATCTTTGAAAATGAGCCTATGTCTTCCAGGACAATCCTCTATTTAGCATTATGCATATTTCTATCAACTTCTACCAGCTGCTTCTTGGATTGATATTCTCTTTAGCTGTCAGTTTAGAGGACAGTTATGCCCTAGTGAGTGTGTATGAAACATATAAGAAACGTTTAATTATGATACTATTGCAATAAACCCACACTTTTTGGTTTCTTGCTTCTTACATTTACACAATGTCCATATTAGAGTCCATACAACTAGTCAAACATCTGGATATGCAAAACTGCAATGCATGAAACATAATTCCCAACAAAATATTGCACCCATGCAGTCCGTTGTGATTGCAGTGCTACCACAGAGCTACGTTGTGATTCATGAAATTGTGCAGCTTTTCTAACAAGTCACTGAGACCTTTACATAAAATCTGGGTTTGTCTTGAGGTCAGACTATCGGGTGTCTTCTGAAAGCAATGAAACAGATTTTATTTTAAGGCATCAGGTGAAAAGACTGGAGCTGAATAGCGCCACACGTTTTCAGGGTTTTATGTGAACAAACTGTTAAAGAGCATGAATGATTTTCTATTCACTTTACAGTACTTTGTGTTGGCCTTTTCTCATGAAATCCCAATACTTAGCAGTTATGAGTTAAATTAAGTTAAATTAAACAAAAGAAAACAAAATTTAATAAAAAAAAATAGAGTTGATTTTGTTCCTCCAGTATTTCATTGATTTAAATAAAAACGACAGACATTTTTCCTTTAACTGAAAGTAAAAAAAAAAAGTAAATTATTTAACTTCCAGTCTTTAAAATCAACCCATGTTTCTACCCTTTTGAGGAGATGTAAGGAGAAGAAAGTCAAAGGAGAGGGTTGAGAAAAACACCACATACGGAGTGTTTACAGATTTCTCCAGGCTCACCACAGTCAATTACAGTGTAATGCTTAGAAGACCAATTAAAGGCTTTTATTGAACTCAAGGCTTTGCTGCAGGATTGTTGGCACATTGCTTTTCTGCTGTAGAAATGTTTGGGATCTTAGATTTTAATTGTTTCATTTAAAGTTTGCAACTATTTTTCGAGGAAAGCGCTAAGAAACGCTGGTGTTAAGCAAAACACAAAGACACGGAAAGGTGGAGGAGGTCGAATTCATTTGCACACCATCCTTTGCGGTAAGTATACTGCAGACTTTAGGGGCATTTTTGTGGTATCTTAACAATAAATGAAAGCCGCAGTTCTTAGGAACCAAGAGACGTTTCCTCATGAGGCCTATAGCTACAGCGGCTAAAGTGTGCAGTGCCGTCTCAGAAAGCCCACCCACAACAGCCACCAGCGGAGAGGATCACTCCTACGTTAAGAGTACAAGCCTCCGTTCTGCTTCTCACCACTGGTAGGTCTAATCCCCTCGGCTGCGGCCCGAATCCTGCAGGTTGTCAGCACACAGAGCCACAGGAGCAGCAGAGGGGGCTCAGCCTGTGGTTCCAGCAGGGAACACAAAGGATGCCTCGACAGACTGGAGAACATGCCGTCATTACAAAAGTATCTCAGACGTCCACACAAGTGTACACTGGCAAGCCAATGTGCGCTTTTAACAGTTGTTCAACTTTATTTTAGTATGGTCAAGTGAAATGCTGTGGTCATATTAAGATGGGAATAGAAGTTGAATAAATGAATGATGGAGAAAGTTGACTGATTGTGCACAAAAGGGGAGAAAAAAAAGAAAAAGTCTTAATTCTTTCAAAATGCGTCTGCTAGATGTTAAGCCTCATTTTAATTAAATTTTTTTGCTCTATTTCCAAAGGGGGGAAAAGAAACATAAAATTTTGTCTTGTGCCTTGTCTTCAAGTGAATACTTATTTCCTTTTTTAAACAAGACCACAACTTGCTTTTGAAAATGCCAGAATAGCTTAATTTGAGGATAACTGAACAAAATTTCTATATTTCTTTTAATGATGGGTCAGGCAAAACTAAAACATTAGATTCAAACAGCAGAAAATTTCAAACAGTTTTTTTTTCTTTAACAAATCTGTGTGCTCTCGATGCCTACAAGTAATTAGAAATAGAAGGAATAAAGAAAGACAGTCTAAAATATAACATTTAGTTATTAATATTGCCTACAAAATAATGGGGTAAAGTACTGGGTCAATCCAGATATAAACTCGGGTCCTGGATGACCGCCATGTGTATAAATTGTGTCCCAGTTTACAAACCAATTGATAACTTTACATGACAGTTTCACAGACTGTGATGAATATGTGTTGTAAAGTTTCAAATCTGCTATTAAAGTTCTTCTAATAATTTTGTTTGCATTTACAGCAGTCATTTAAAAATATATGCCATGTCATTTTCTGCACTGGCTGGACCGCTGTGTCCTTAAAACCGAACTAGCAAAAGGCCAAACAAATATAATTCCACTGCGACTCTGGCACAGGCAGTGCAGTCAGTGTTTAAATATCATCATAGGTGTGATCAAGACAGATTTATGATTGTAAGATTTTGTGCTGAGGGATATTCTGTCTGACATTTATTTATTTTTTAAAAAAAAGCATCTATGTGGGCTCAGCCCAAACACAAGGCTTACGGGCCTATAAATATACATATATATGCTTTGTGTATGTTTTCCCCACAGTGATAAAGCAGTGGAGCCTTCTGTTTGCACCACAGCCAAGAGGCAGCTAAGGCTGTTTGGTGTAGCTTTTTTTTTTCTTTCTTTCTCTCACTGTATGTTTGCAGGCGGAGAAGTGAGGCTGTGTTCTGTCTACTCTCTCTGTAAGTTTAGGCTAAGGTCTGTTATCAATAGATCATGTAGGTAGATGCACCTCTAACCTAACTCTGAGTCTGCACCCGGAACACCAACATTGTTTCATCCTTTTTGCTTGCCTAAGCCATTTCACACATGTGAAATATTCCAGAAGGACGGCGCGCATGAGAATGCTAATTCCTGCAGCATTATCCCAGAGCCTACGTGGGAGATTTCCCATCAAGTATCCCAGTAAAAAAAAATCTGTAATATCAGAAGGTGAGATGGTGTGCAAACATCACTACTTATTACCAGCAAATAACAAACAAAACTGGAGAATTTGCATTTAATTCATTCAGACCGCTTGAAAAATCTGGGGAACTGAGAAACTTTAAAATTGTCAAGTAAAATATTGGTTAAACTGTGATGCATGATCAGCATGAAAGTCAAAACAGTATGACCTGGACCACAATAGCCAAACATTTGTAACATGAGCTACTTGCTAATATTTATTTACGAAATAGATTTTAACAGACTCCTTTTAAAATCAAATTTATACCCCAATTGAGAATCAAGCATTGTAATAAAATTGAAAGTCCAACTGAGTTACAACATTAACGGCCAAGGCCGTTTTAAAAATGGTCCCATTTTATTCTGTTCCACTTTTGCAGGTGTACGCAGAGCTAAAAAACCTAAACAGACATAAAGCTTGGTAGTTCTAGAGTACACATGATTATTTAGAAGGATGTGATGTTTTTACTGTGGTTCTGGGTAAAGATTAAAGACTAAAAGCTAATATTAGCGGACACTGTTACAAACTTTGCAGGGTCCTGCTTATTTTACAGAGAGTTATGACAGGACTGAAAAACAGTCTTTGAATGAAGCTATAAATACTGTAATGGCATCATGCAGCCGGCCACTTGTGATTTCTATTCTCCAGTAGACTGGCCTAATCGCCTGGCTGCTGGATTATTTCTATTCTGTGACAGTACTTACTGTATGAGTCTGTTGCATTATAATACGAGAGTTTTCAATTAACAACATTAGTGACAACTTGACATGCAAAAAAAAAACAACAACAAAAAAACCCCCAAAATGAAGTCCATTGACAACTACGACACCCACCAGACCTGTTTTAAGGCAAGGACATCAGTTTATTCAAATGTCCACCTTTTTCTCGGCAACTACATCCATTTAACCCAACCTTCACCTGCCTCCAGAACTCAATAAAGACCAAGCTTAAATGTGTGGCAGAGCCCTGTACCCCCACTGGATGTGACAATAGTCGGGCCTGTCAGAGTGCAACACACAACAACCTCTGCTGCAAAATTAGACCCACCACTGAGTCAACTGATAAAGGGATGCTGAGATGCAATTACCATAAAAGCTGGGCCCCTTCAGAACTACCACCTCTCTTTGCACCCCACAGCACCCCTGACCTCCATCTGCCTCTCAAAAAAAAAAAAAAAAAAATCCTTGCCCCCTTTTTTCCTTCCCCAATATTCACATATAGCTCCATTGTGTCCTGCAATTTTGGGGCTCCGCTGTGAGCAGCAATCCCTGAATTTCCAATCATTTGATGATTTCTATATGGTGTGGCTGCAGAGTACATTCACTATGGGATTGGCTTCACCTAGTAAAGACTCTTGCGAGAAGTACATCATGCCAAGGAAGTTAGAGTCACCTAAGTCCCTCTAAATCAAGCTGTGTAGAGCTGAGATCTATATGATTTAGCGCTTTTTTTTTTCCCCCCACAGCACCATTTTCCCTCATTACTGTATTTATTCTCATCTGATTCTGTCATCCCTTGATCTGCTGGATGCTGCAGTTACACTCAAGGTTGTGCTGGAAATGCAGCCGATAATAGGAAACAAAGGGAACACGTTGGCGGGAGCATAAAGGTGTTGATGTGAGGCAGAAAGAAAACAGCACTCAGAGGTAACCTTTAAGGAACATGGTCATTAACACCTCCATTACTAACTCTTCTGTATGAGCAGGTCTATTAGTCATTCACAGCCCACGCTTACCATACGTTTTATTTATTTATTAATTTTGGAACGAACAGCAGGATGGTTAAAAAGACATCTTTGTTTTCTTTTCAACAACAATCAGTCATGGCCGTAGCAGCCACCAACTGTTTACGTGCTCCTCTGCATTAGGCTCATCTACCGACTTACATTTGCCGTGTTGACTGTGCAGACTGATGCGGCAGGTCAAGCTGAATCTCGTGTGTTCGTGGGCTGATGTGTAAACAGAAAATTCAGAGAAAAAGACTAACAGCAGTTGTCAAATTGTCTCAATAAACAAAAATGAAAAGCTATTTAGTGGCAAGGCAACAACTTCAAAAATAATTAGCACTAGAATTTATTGTTTTCCTTCCCAATATTCACATATTCAGTATACATACCTCTTTAATCTCACTGCACTTTCCTTCACTTTCATATATACACGTAAAATCTGAAAGAACAAAAGAGTAAAAATGGTGGTGCTTGAGATTAAGGAGATTGAGATTAAAATTTTGCGTCACCTTTTGAAGCTTTAACATCATAATCAGCTGAGCACTTTAAATCAATTTGTTTATAAATTACCTCATCGGCGAATCCCATCTGAACTTTTGTCTTTCTGTAAAATAAAACAAAAATCAAGGTACCTTAAAATTCAAGACGCATTTTTGTACAAATTGTGACTTAAATTCTCATCTTGCTGTGTTTTAGATGACACGGCTGTTTCATAATTCAAAAGGAGGAATCAAATAGACAAGGAGTCATTAACACCTTTACCAGGTGGAATGGAAAAAGTGATTTGTTAGAGGTCTGAAAATAGGTCGTCTTTTCCTCCTAATAATTACAGTTTGGAAACATATTATCTTTCAGACTGTATCTTCAGCACTGTTGCAAGCAAGGCCTGCTGAAACTCTAAAAGACCAGTCTGAACTGAAACCTTAATTACACAGCCATGTATTTCAGCCCATCAGCTCCTGCTGCTCCACTGTTAATTATAGTTTCTAATATTCATTTCTTTTTCTGCCCATTTTCTATAGGTTTGCCTTGTGATTAAGTTAACTTTCCTTCACTTTCATATATATATATATATATATATATATATATATATATATATATATATATATATATATATATATATATATATATATATTTTTTTTTTTTTTTTTTTTTTTTTTCCCCCCCCCAGAAAATCTGAACGAACAAAGGAGTAAAAATGGTGGTGCTTGTCGGATCACTCAACATTTTTGGAGATTATTATACAAAAAGAAAAATTATATGAATCACTGTCTATAACATCAATATCTTGACTACAGTAAGAAAACTCCTTATGAGCAAAACACATACCAGGAAGTCCCAACAATAATCAACAATGAAACCTGAATTATTTATCTCCTAATCTTCTTAAATAGCACTGTTTTATGTTTATAGCAATAACATAAATTGCTTATTCATGCAGAAATTATGTTGTTTTTTTTGTTGTTTTTTTTCCGATATCGTGGTAATTACAAGTACAACTTCTCAGGCTTCTCTCACTGCAGAGACCATCAGGAGCATCTCCACACACATGATCTCTAGCTCTACTGATAGGAAGACATAGTCTCCACCAGATAAAAGTTAAATAAAAACAGAGTATCACATGTAGTGTAAAATATGTCCACATATGAAAAGTATTTTACAACTCACAATGAAAGAAACGGCACAATCTATGTAAGTTTTATACAACCGCTGCACAATTTACACTCATCTATCAGTGTAATTCTCAAATAATTTGTTTTCTAGCATTTACATCCTTCATGATATTTACTCAGACAAATATTTTATCTGGTTCTCATTCACTTCAGATTCTGCAGTGTTGTCCCTCCAGCCATAAAGTGCTAAAACTACAGGAGGCTGGTAGAACTTCTTGATGAAACAAAGCACTGACTTAACCCTCTGCTTCCAGCAGCAGGAAGAGGAGGAGTTTCAGGAAGGAAACGGGAAGACAAGTCCGCTGCCTCACTGTACTGTGCTCAGGATCCGCAATGCAAGTGACTGCATTATATTACCAGAGGAATAAACCTCGATCGTGGTTTCATTCTGAATTCTGCAGAATGAACCTTGTAATAACAGAAACCTCAGGAGTTCCGTTGAGAGCCGACTCAAACGGCTCGAGAGCTGAGAAACGCAGCCTAATGCAGAGCTGAGATTGCCCACATTGTGAGTCTTCTTTCCATACAACACACTGAAAGCTGTAAGCTGAAATATCTCACTGCTTAACTGTTTTCATTGTGTATTTTCACATTAAAAACTTAGAGCTGTTCCAAGAGGAGCAGGCCTAGGAGCATGGTGCAGCTACAGCTAATAAAAGTTCAGACTGTTCAAACTTCATTTCAATGATTGTCTGGACAACAGCTCAGCTGCAGCTCTCAACTAATTAGACAAGTGCTTCTTAATAAATTAGAATACAATTAAAGTGTAAACTGATTTAGTTAATTCAATTCAAAATTGAATTCAAGCATTTGATTTTTTTGGGGGTTTCTTTAATGATCGCAGGTTATAGTTAATGCAAACCCAAAATTCAAATTCAAAACACATTATGTAAGTCCAATATAAAATATCTGTAACACAGAAACCTGACCCTCGGAAATATATGTCCATACATTATACAGTAAATAACTTCAACAGTTGGTCAGGGCTCATTTTGCATGAATGACTATGCGACATGGTGACGATCAGACAGTGACTCTGCTGAGGTGTTTAGGAAGCCAATGATTAGCCCGTTTGCATTCTTGAATTTGGCGTCTCTCGTTTTCCTCTTGACAATGTTGTATAGATTGTCCAAGTGGTTCGGGAGAGTTTGCAGGTCATGTTCATTAAACCAGGTCTTGTATGTCTGGCAGATAGAACAGGTGCCCAAGTCCTGCTGGAAAATAAAAGAGAAATAAATAAATAAAATCTCCCTTACGTTTGTCAACAAAGGGAAGCAAGAAGTGTTGGATGATTTTCTGGCATAGAGCTGCTATGACTTTGGACTTGATAAATCACGGAAGGCCAACTCCAGCAGCTCTCCAAATGATCACTGATTGAGGAAAATTCAGATTGGTCTTCAGACGTGTTGGAATATCTGCCTCTGACTCTGGGACCTCCGTTTCCAAATCAAATGGTACATTTACTTTAATCTGATTTGCATTTAAGAAAAGCAGCACTTGTATTCCATCTCTCATGTACAGTACGCCTGTGGACCTTGGGACACTTACTCCA
Organism: Poecilia mexicana; assembly: GCF_051168715.1. NCBI lineage: Eukaryota > Metazoa > Chordata > Actinopteri > Cyprinodontiformes > Poeciliidae > Poecilia > Poecilia mexicana. The sequence goes on from NW_028263372.1 coordinate 21,047,029, forward strand.
GCAACAATCCATGCTTTGCTGATCTCCTCAAACTCCTAAATGTGTGAGTCCCAGTCATAAAAAGTAACAGAAGTAAAAATGGCTGGTAAACCTATATCGGAGCTACAATTTTATTAAATACTTATTTTAAAACAGCTAAAAAAAAATGATCAAGATCATGTTATCACAATTATTCACAAAAAGCCTAACCTGAAAAATTATTTTTTTAAAAAGGCTGTCGCTTGTTAAATTCTGCCACACTATTCAAAAAATGCAACACAGATAAAATAATTGCCTTTATTTGCTCTTTTCTTACCTTTCATAAAGGTTATCAAAAAAAAAAAAAATGAACACACTTTTGCAATGTTGGGAGAGTCTATTTGGACGCACAAACAAGGCCCACACAAATCCGCGCCCCACACCCAAACGTCCTGTGCAAATATGAGCAAAGTCAATTTCAGCCGAGGCCGTGCATGGTGATGCTCCGTCTGATATTGTAGTGGTCATGCTCTGTGTGTGTGTATGTGTGTGCGTGTGTGTGTGTGTGCTGTGAATGTGAGCGGATCCATCCAGCCAGGGGAGCTAGGAGCAGGGGTGGAGCTGGGACGGAGAATGGGGAGGTGGGGGGCTTGCTGGATGGACCAAGCGTTTCTTTGAAGTCTGGATTCCAATTAAACCCCTGACTGAGTTCTAAGCGCACAAGAAAAATGACTGAGGTACATGACATGGCCAGGTCCCCTCATTCAGCCAAGCCTCTCCATTTTAGCCCCTTTGTCTCCCTGCAGCTCTTAAAATTTATGATCACCTTTCCTGATATAACCCCCACAAAGAGGCCACCATCTCCCACCATCCAACAGAAAAAAATGAATGGGATTTAAAAACAAAAGGGAGTGAGTCCGATGTGACGAATTATAAAGGAGAGACGAGAAATAACTAGGAGCACAAAAACCTGTCTTATTTTTGATGACACTAAATCTAAATGTTGATATTTAAGGCTTTGATTCTGTTTAAAACGCTCACATGAGCACTTGCTTCTATTTACAAAGGCAGAAAGGCGTCAGGCGGGATTAAAAATATATAAAGATCAAACGCACACTAAACTGTCTAGCGGATGCAGACAAGCCTATTAGTAGGTGCATTTCATGACAGTAACAAAACTAATTCCTCTGTCAAAATTACATCTCAAGTAGTTCCTGCAACAGAAAATGCCACTGAAATCTTCCTCTTTTGACACGAGATTTCTAGAAAAACATGCAGATGCTTTACTTGGTGAAACATAATCATTTCACTCAACAAAGGGCTTTCCTCGGCGGTTGTGTGCAGTAATTTTTGGTGTCATCAGTTTGCTTCCGACAGTGAAAACAAGTGATATATGGAAGGTTACTCCAGCACAATGCCAATTTAGCTTTGAAAACTTCACAAAACATCTTTACAAAACCCAGAATCAGGCTGCCATTCCGCACAGTTTTGTTTTCTCTTGAAAAAGTGGTGGTAAAACAGTGAAGGTGCACCCTAGCTGGGGGACATGTTTTTGTTGAAAGTGAATGGAGAAAAATGTCGGATTTCAGAGGTATCACTCCTGCAAGGCAACCGCAGGCAATTCATACAGTACCCGGCACTATGTCTACAACACTCCGCAGTTTTTCTGTTTTTATTTCTGCACCTTTCATACGTGGATCCTATTCGCCGACACACTCTGAACAACACACAGTAGGTAACGATACATACTCCATAATTCATATAGCATTGAATTTCATTTCCTTTGCTCTTAAAACTAAGAAAAAGAAAGAAACACTGCACACACCTTCCCCTCACACCGCACAGGCAATACAGTACAAAGAGCATAAGCACAGGCGTGTATTGCTTCTTTCCGAACTGAGTAGTCAAACACCCAACAAATCAAATACACAAACTAAACACACAAGCATGCTCTGGAATAAAATATTGAAAAGTGACACAGACACCTGGTCAAATGCTCATATAATTCCCAAAGGAACCACTCTGAATAAACCACTTCCTCCAGAGGGAAAGGAGGAAAACGGGGTGGGGAGAAAAAAAAAAAACTGGAGGAAGCAGATTTGAGCAGGAAGATGAGGTTTGTGTGATGTTGGATCCAGAGACGGGATAAAGCAGGAAGGGGTTAAGACTGGGAGCCGGCAACCTTTTATCACACTGGAGGAAGACAAGGAGCTGAGAGGCGCAGAATGGTAAATATTTCAAGATGATGGGTGACATAAACAAAAGGTTTACTCTCATTCCCACTTTTTAAGTTGCAAAATTTGAGGCTGGTAATTCATAACAGCACTTCCTGCTGACACAATAACACAACGCTGAAAAATAGACCACTGCAGCTCAACGCAGAAATTTAAATATCTACTTCACGAGTGGAACGGTTTTCGTCAGCCTGAGTGAAAACAAGCCCTTACACGTTTAAGGTTTTAGTAATGATAATGGCAAAAAGAAAAAAAAAAGTGCATCTTTAAAGGACTTGATTACACAAACTTTTTAATTTGGCTTATTTCGACATTTTGTGCTGCGTTTATATAAATGACCTCCTTCTTTCAGGCACATAGCACTTGGTCTCAGCTCCATGTCAGAGAGCAGTCTGTCAGTGCGCCTGTGAAAGCCAGATAACCCTTTGATGGAGAGTACCGGTGGTTACTGTTGTCTGTACCCTCCACCTTCCCCTTCCAGCACATATGAAGATTTATTGAAGGAGAGGGCCAAGCAGCGGGGGCCTGCGCTAACATGGCAGGCCACGATGGCAACAGGAAAGGAGGCAGGAAGAACAGAGGCAGGAGGCAGACACACTAGGGGGTGACGGGAGCTACTCTGACCTGCCTGTAGAGGACACAGCGCTCAGGTATCGGCGCCATGATTATCTGGCTTTTGTGCGGGACAAATATTCAAAGGGCCGCTCTGTCTCCACTCAAACAAAGGATTGACAACAAACAGGAAAAAAAAAAGAAAAAAAAAAAGAAGTGTGTTGATGTGGAAAGTCGCTTCAAATTCAGTCGAGTGTGGTTATGGTGATCTCCTGTAGTTACTGTTTAATAAAAAAACAAAACAAAATGTAATTGCTATATCAGCGGCTGAGAGGCAAAACACAATTTTTAGCATAAATCTAACATTTATCGGCAAATATTTTACGTTCTAAGCATTTCTTTCAAAATTATACCGGTAACACTGGTGAAGGACAGCATCATAAAATGTGGATGATGAAGGAATTGTGTGGCTAAAAAGCTTTCGTGAAATACTCAGAGAACCTGCTCGCCATTAAATTGAGAGCAAATTTAGTTTAAAATAAGATACCCATTACCGAACAATATTATATAAAAGATTTATTATATGACATTTGAACATGTGGACATTTAACTACCCAGAGAGGCTGTGCACAGATACCACTACATCAAATAAGAGTCTAATCTGCTATTAATCATCTTCACTTTTAACCCATGTTTTACTGCATATGATCTCATGTACTTTCCTCCAGAGCTGACATAAATTCTTGCAGCATGTGGCTTTGAAATACAGCATATATGGCAAATTGTTGCAAAGACAGAGAGAAGCGAAGCAAAGGAAGAAAAGATGAGAGAGAAGAAACAGAAGAGAATGCACACTGCCGACACATAGTGCCCTCTTCTGCTTGCAAGCTGCATGATGCAGTTTTATTCATTTTGATCAGCAACAAAACTCCCTAATCCACCTGCCACTGGATACAAAGTGCTGCTTTTTTTCCTGCGTGGTCCTTGATTTACATTATTATTTATGTGTTTTCATGTGATAGTAGGAGCCTTAACACAATTGTCCCATTTCACACTAAATCCACAAGTGTAAGTTGAGAAACAGATGTTTATGTTCTTTAATTAACTTGTAGAAGTCTTGTTAATACATTAAAAAAAAAACTAAAGTTGCACACATTTTGAATTCATGACATGCAGATTTGTAAAACTTTTGCATAATTTGTCATATTTCTTATTTCTTTTAATTGCTTGGGGGGAAAAAAATCACCAACGGCTGCTGACCAAGCAGTTGGTCCTTTTTGGTACCCGGGGAAAACATCCAACTCTGAAACCCTATTCCAAGTCATCCCTAAGCGCAAAAGGTCCACACATAAACACGCCCTGGACACGGCTACGTCCCCCTAGACTGAGGTGGGGAATCTTGATGAGATAAATGATGGATATCGATAATTCGTTTTTTTTTTTTGTTTTGTTTTGTTTTTTTGAAACAATTTACAAACCAATTTTTGAGGTGCAATTAGTGTAGCATAATTTGGTTAAAGTTTAACCGAGATGCTTTTAGCTGGTTCTGGTTCCCGTGCCTCAAAGCAATTGGACATTTTGTTTTCTGTTTTTTTTTTTTTTCTTTTCAAATAGACGATAAAGTTTGTATTAAAAACCAGTTTCATCCACTGTAGAATAAGCCTTTTTCAGGTCTGATCACTGAGTATTTTAGATTCTGATCTGATGAATAATTGCAGTGTAGATTTCTTTAATATTTGTAAAATAAAGTTTTGATTTAGTGCCAAATCCGTTGCCATGAATCAGATACTAAGTTCTGTATTTTTCACTCAACGCACAGCAGCTCAAACCCCAACGACTGAATTGAAAAATAAGTTGTAGGAATTTGGTTTGATTAAAGAACTTCCTTTTAGGTAAGTAAAAATCTAAAATATATATATTAGAATTTTTTTTTTCAAGCAGTTGTGAGGCATATCACCCATATCAAGAAATGCCACTAGGGAGTTACCTTCATAACCTCCAACAACTGACCTTCACGGCACTGTAACTTTTGACCTTTGTTACCCTGCATGTAATTTGAAAATCCTAAACACTTTGAAATGTTAATAGGATTCTTTACTTTTTTTCCTCAGACAAATGAAATGGAGGTTTTTGTGTGTATGGTTTTTTTTTTCTTTTTTAACAGAAGTACTTCTGTTTTTCACTGTTCTGTGAACTTGAAATACTTTCAAGGATGAATATTCTTCACTTTGGAAAAAAAAAAACTGCTATGGTGCATTGCGAAAAGAAATGGAAAACACAAAGCTCTTGAATTTCCTGGGCTTATTACAAGAAAATAACATGTATTGTGTGTTCCAGTGTGTGCATGCAAAGAAAGAAATGCCCTTGCAGAAATGTTTTACAGTCGAGTTCAGCACATCCGTACGTGTGGTCTTATCCTCTAAAATGTAAAATAAAATAAAAAAAATAAATAAAAAAACAATGGCAACAAGCTTTAAGAATCATAAAATAATGACCCACATTTCAACCCACATTTGATCATCTGGTTTTATTAAAAAACAAAGATCCAAAGAGCAACGTTCGCCATTTGAATTTAATGAAAGCTGTGTGGGTGACAGGAGGCTTTTGATTTATACACTGTTATTAAACCAAACAAGAGAGACAAGCAGGTAGGTAGGCAGAGTGAGGGAGGAGAAGCAGAAGAGCAAGACCTCAGAGTCTGAGCCCTTCAGGTAGACTCAAAACCTCGCATCCCCTCTTCTTCTCGCTCCTTCGTCCACCTGCTCCCCTCTGAGTATCGCAGAAGTGGAGAGGAGCCAAGGACACATGCTGTGTGCCACCCCTCTCTCACATCCCTATTCCTCCTCTGATACCTCCTCCATTATTCATATTAAAACACAGAGTGATGTAAAGATGAATAATAAATACAGTCAACACAAAACAAAAGCTGGCAGACCAGTGCTGCCATTGTGGTCACTTCATGGAAACGTCTGCATGTCTACTCATGCGTTGAGCAGTTTTAGGACGAAAACCAATTAAATTTAAGCCTCAACGCTCTTTTTCTAGAGATTCTGGCTGAATTTACTTTACACTTTAAAATCTTGGAAAGATAAAGCGCAGCTAACCCGACCTCAAAACATGTGTTGTAGAAGAAAAGTGATCCCTGAGTGGTTCGTCTTTGATACTTCAAAGCTACAGTAGCTGTCTGAAATACATCAACAAACTTACTGTAGGAGATCTTCACACTATGCAGCTAACACAAAACATTCAGCTAAAGCTTGTGATACCGGCCAGAACCTTTTATGACAAAGATAGCGAGAATGATCATACAAAGGTTGAATTGCTGTGCCGTAACAGTTTCCTGGAGTTTAGAGTCTTGTGAAAAGAGTTTATTCTAGTCAGAGACTGTGTAGTCATTTTTGTAGCGCACAGACTGAAACGGGATCACACTTCATGAAAAAAAATTAAAAACAACGTTTCAAAATGTAAGAATGAGAGACAAAGGCATTCAAGGGAAAACGTCTATCAGATTTCAGCCCACTGTGACTCTTTTAGGATGATTAGATAAGTGCCTTTATCTTCTAAATATGTTTCCTAAAAATGTCGTCCTTTATTTCTCGCACTCGAGATGGCATGAATCAAAAAATGTCCTTGATGTTTGCTCAGTGATTAACATTGCAAAAATTCCCCATGCGGTGCTTCACAATTAATATGAGTCCGACACTCTGGCTGTCTGACTGAATATCTAATACAAAAACAAAATGGGTGAGAATTGCATTTTGTTTTCAATGTTTTGCTCAAGCGGAGCAATGCTGTCATGCCTGCTTTTTTTTTTTTTTTTTTTTTTCCTGAATGTCAGACAAAAAAAAAAAAAAAGAGAAGAGATGGAGAGGGAGGGATCCTGGAAGATGGGGGGAGGAAAAGGAGGAGAGATGGAGGAGCCGCTGACATGCACTTGTCTCCAATCTCTTCGAATCCATTGCACAATTCATCTGCTTTGTCTCTTCTGCCACGGCTGAGGACAATCAGACCAGACGCCCATTAGATTCCTCATACTGCCCCCCCCCGCCCCCCACACCCCCACGGATCCCCACCCTACCCACTCACACACATACCCCAAACACATTTTTTTTAATGTGACATGCTGACTGAAGGAGAGGCAATGCAATTCACGAGCCTCCCCAAATGGGGAAATGTCAGGAAGAGAACCCACATCAAAACCAGGTTGTCATGGAGATGCAGCAGAGTCCAGAAATTACAGAGTTGCACAGAGAAGCTGAGATACAGTATAAACTGTCAAGCTTTCATGCACACCCCAATAAAAAACATTTGCTTTGTGGATTTTTTTTATTTATTTATTTATTTTTTGATGTACAACATGTATGCAAAAACAACTTGTTCCACAATTCAGGAACAACAGTAAAAATTGGTGTAATTATTAAGAACTCTCAGAAATGCATATGCATATTTGCAAATTTAACGAATGCTTAATTTGCTTTACTTCTCTTATTTTAAAGGGTAAATTTGATCAGAAATAAAATACATGCGCAAAGGGGGTGTAAGTATTTAAAAAAAAAAAAAACATTATCTACAGAAGTGGAAACTTTTTTTTTTTTCTATTTAACATCTTAGCACTTATGGTGAAAAGTCTTCTCAATGAAAATAAACCAGAAAAAAAAAAGTTATTGACAGAAAAATCGACTCCAGTGCTTGGCAGAGATCTCTAAATGCTTCAGGGAAATTCGACAACTATGTCATGTGACCACAGTGTCCATCCACAGTAGCCATTCCTCAGCCAATAGTGTTATCAGGCGCTGTTCCTGGAATGCTTGGCATTTCAACGATCTTTCCCCACAACAAAAATAGAAAAAAAAAAAAGAGAGAGAGAAAGAATGATGGAAGTAAGAGGATAAAAAAAAAAATTCTGCTCCTTCACCCTGCTTGTTTAGAAGGATGCCAGCACTTAGCTTCAGCTTTTTCAGCAGAACTAGACCGGCTCTTCCCTGTAGTGCAAGAGGGTCTTCCATCCCAACAGCTATATTCATACACCACCAGGCCTCAGTAGGGTCATTTTATTGAGGTTACTCAGCTCTGCGCTACATTAAAAAAAAGAGGAGATCGGGGGATATTAATGGTAAATGTGGCATGGTTACTGATTTAATACCCTTTCTCTGCCCTCCCTTTTTTCTTTGTTTGGCCAGAGGAGCTGAAGGCTTAGGGATAAAGGTACTGCTCAAATCATGAGACAGGGATAAAGCCAGGAAGAGATAGCGAGCTCTGACCCAACGACAGAGCAGTGGATAATTAAAACACCCAGGGCCCCCGAACTGCCCTCATCCATCTCTTTTTCCTTTTTCTAAGGTTTTTCTCCTTTGCTCACACACTCACCCTCTCCCTTCACCCAGGAAAACTCTCTCTCTCTCACTCAGGCATATCTATGGGTAAAAAAACATACAAGCAAAAACATATCAAGAGGATGTGGACTTTGCATCAGTGAGATCTACCAATGAATGACCCTGTCAGGAAAATCCCTCCCACCTACTCGGTGCGATCTATTTATTTTTCATTTGTACATTTTTAAGTGTCATGAATGATTCTTGTTTTAATGTGATTACTCCCAGACAGTCTGCCTCCATTGTCTCATAAAAAAACATAAAGAGTATACAACTGGCACACAAATACAGCCTGTTAAATTTACAAACGCAGCTCTGCTCTTTTTCTTCTAATAATATTCCAGGAGATGTTATTTATCAAATGCTGTAAATAAATGATTTAGCTCTTCGACGACAGCTGAGCATTTGATATTTCGTACCCAGGATAATGCCGGTTTAAAATGAATCGAGATTAAAATGATTATAATCTATAAAGCAGGCGTGTGAGTCGCAGCGAAGATCAGAAAGATTCCACGCACCACCATAAAGAAAGAAAAGGCCTATAGACGCCTGTACATCATTTATGTTTATAGCAACCAGGCAGAAGACGAGGCATGTGAAGCCAAAGTGTGTGTGTGTGTGTGTGTGTGTGTGTGTGTGTGTGTGTGTGTGTGTGTGTGTGTGTGTGTGTGTGTGTGTGTGTGTGTGTGTGTGTGTGTGTGTGTGCGTGCCTGTCTACTTGTGTCAGGTGATCACAATCCTCCAACCTTGAATTTGCGGCTGCCAGCCACGCTGATGGGCAGGCCACACTGCCCTCTCTTGGCAGCTCCGCAATATTGCTGCTTAGAGCGTATAAAACAACAATTAGATCCCCAATTTTAATGCCATCTTCCATCTTTTATTACTTACCCACTTTATGTTTTCTCTATAACCAGCTCTTGTTACGTCTTAATGATGTAGCCTTACAAGTATTTCCTTGGCTTTTATGTTGATTGAGTGTGAGTGACTGAATGGACTGGTTAACTCAAAAGCTGGCTCCATATGTCATTTGTGTGGTCGCTGACCGAACCCGGCAGAGCCTAAAAGTATCCTATGAGCTGCGTGTGAATGAGGACGTGTGAAAGCCGGGGTACGGCTGGGGAATAGCCGGCTCAAACGGGACCCCCACGCATCGCCCAGACTGAAGTCATTACAGGCGAGGCTTTGATTTCCATATGCAAAAACCTCAGGTTGAGGTCCAATGTGTTGTACCCCTGCAGCACAGCTTCTGCTAAGTGTGTTCATGTGGTTTTGGCTGTCTGGATACGCGGCGCAGTTTCGGAAAGACAGAGGGCAAAGTGCTAGCGCTGATGAATTTTGAATGTGTTGAAGATGATTTATTGGAGCACTTAAAAGGTCTGCAGGATGTCCTTCACACACAGCTCACCCCTTAATAGACCACAGTGTGAACTGATACTGTTCCCACTAAGCATGATACTGTTTACAAAGTCAAAGATTTGGCTTTGATTTTCCTAAGTGTACCATCTGAAACATATCCACACTGTATTTGTCTGGAGCAGGGGTGCAGTCATTGCTCATCTTTCTGCATAACCGTGCTTTTATTAGGCTGCAGATAGAGTAGTCAGGAAGGAGCTAAAGGGCACGAGGAAGAAAATCACCTGCTGGCCACCGACCCGCTTGGTCAAAGGAAAGCTTTGTCTGGCTTATTGTGTGGCGAACTGTAAGTGTGGGGTAAGCAAAATAATAAACTTAAATATGTGAATTTAACATACTGGTATGACTGCAAACAGAAAAAATTTAAATCCTCCCAATTTGAACCAATCTCCCTCCTCTGTCTTCCTAAAGAAAATGTCACAAGTCACCAAACTATTACAAAGTTTTCCATACCAATTTATGTGTAACACATTTTAAAAAACAAAAACGCTGATCGAAGTGCCACACATTAAAACTGAACTAAAAAAAAAAAAAACCTCAGAGTTTGCATGGTGCGTTTTGAGACTTCAAAAGCATCAAGTCTCCTCACCTGAAGGAACATAATCATACTTGTGTGTATAGTAGCTTGGACAGATAAAATGGTGCAACTCTGTAAAAAGACTTACACAAGTAAAATACTGCTAGCTGGCAGATAAAGAATGCTAATATTAAAGTCTAGATTTAGCAAAACAGAATTGAGTGCCAGCATTTTGCACCAGTTGTAAGACAGAAACAACAGGCTGAGTCTAAAATGAAAGCCTTTCAGTAATCAGGACGCAATGCAATAAAGTCATGTTACTGTCTGGAGCTTGTGTTTGGAAATAACAGATTTTATTTTTAATAGATGTCACAAAAAAAACAAAACAGTTCAACCAGCATGTTTACCACACTGTCAGGTCAAAGGTTAAGATCCATTTTCAGAGCCAAATTTGTGATGATGTTTGTATGCAACCAGGGAGGAAATGTCATCAGGCGAATATCCCGGTCCAATCTCCTGTCCACTAAACCCTGCAAGCTGGATTTGTGAGGTAAATTGTGTCATCTGTGCTGGCCCAGTGGAGTTCACCTGCAGTCAACACAGAGCCGACGAAATCTTTTTTAAAGGGTGGCGCAAAACACCATCGCTTAAAGATGCATCCGATCACAAGCAGAGGCGAAAAAGACGTTGATGCTTGTTCATAAGAAATGCAGAAAGGAGTGATCTGCCGTTTTCCTCATTTGAATCATTTTTCTCTTAGCAACAGAGCGTTGATATTCAGGTGAAAAATCAGTACATTTTTTAATTTCTTCTTTTCTGCAGTGTATGAACCAGTGACTAACTGAGCCGTCTGAGTCTATAGTGAAATCTGTGTATGTGGATTCCTCTGGTTCGACTGCACTACAACAGGTACGACTACGAGTGTGTGTTTCTCCGTGTTATTTACAGTATGCAGAGAATTATGTAACGTCCTTTGGATTCAAATGCATACATGCAGTACAAAACAGTTCATGCTGGGCTCATAAATATGCCAAACTGAAAAAAATAAAATAAAAAGGAACCCAAAATGTGTGGAAAATAGTTGCGAATTACACGCAATTACACAATTATTTTTCTCATTATTATTATTATTTGTATGAGTGATGGATTTTGTGTGTTTGTTCAAAGTGACTTGTGCTACCTGCCACCCAACACGATATGCAGCTGCAGCAGCAGCAGCAGCAGCACCAGCAGCAGCACAGCTTCCCTGCACACCTGAATCCAGCAGAGGGTTAAAGTCGGCGACAACAGATCTAGCAGCTTTAGTCTCCAGAACAGCCAGCTTACACAGATAAGTGGGCCAGGCTGGATAAGCCTCGCTGAAGTATTCTATTACAGTGCCAATTACCCTTCAGTAAATAATATGGGCATGTAGAGGAAGCTGCTGGCAGGAACTGGAATGTGTCTAAAAAAAAAAATCTAAGTTTCTTTGTTTCCTGAAATAAAATCTTTAATTACAGGCATTGCATGGAGAGAAAAGTTTGGGGGGGGGGAACAGAAGTGGGGGGGCACAGTAAATTCAGTTGGAGATGTTGCAGCTCTGGATATCAATCACAACAAGTGGTCAGGGCCAAAGCAGGGCCTGGATGGCTGCTCCGTGGCGTGGCCAGAGCAGCCCCTTACAGCCTATACACAGAAAACGGGACCTCTAATAGGGACAAATTGGCAATGTCTGTGCGGGCCGTTGCTGTGCGCTTGGAGCTGGGAATTGATAGTGATGCCTAATGATCCTCCTGGGTAGATCAATACCAATAATCCGCTTTCCCACCTATTCTGCTCATTGACGATGGAAAACCTGGAAGAACGGGGTAAAACCCCAGCCAATAGATGGGGGGCGAGGAGTTCAGGTCAAAGGGTGCTAACTTTTACTTGTGCAATCAATGTTTTACAGACACGTTCAAAAGTGCAGACAAGGATTTATTATAAAAAGGCAAAATTGAAGCAAGCCAAACTTTACAAGAGACTAGTTTCAATACCATAAAAATAATAAAAATCAAATCATAGCCACCTCATTCTTATGCACATGGTCATCAATATTTATTTTTCCTTTACATATTTATTATGTGTTCAATGTCACTTAACATGAGGGCCCAGTTTATACCATTTTTTTTTTTTTTTTGCAAATCACTGAAAATATGCTCTAAACAGCTGTATTGAGATGTGGTTTGTAACAAAGCAAATCTGTTCAGTAATACAATTACACCACAGCACCAATAATAACAACAACAAAAACTATGCACAATGGCATGTTATTCATACTCTTCTGAAATATTGGAAAATCATTTGTTTCCTAATGTAAATTTAATATTTTTCTGCTGTTTATCTTTCAGACAGTCTGTCTTCATTCACAAATTTTCACCACATCATAATTCAGATTAAAGCAGAACTTTATTAATATATATATATATATATATATATATATATACCTTTTTTTTTTTTTTTTTTTTTGCTGTTTGAGAAATTTGTTCCATGTTTGCCATACAAAATAATAATGATTAATAGGGAGGAAAAAACAAAGGGAGTGCTCGTTCTACCAAAACCAAAAAGGAGAAACTGGGATATGTCCAGCAGTACCAGGGCGAGACGAAGCATACAGTCCCAACGGACCTCCGTGTACGTGTGTGTGTTCATGTGTGTGTGTTGGTGTAAACTCTGCAGTCATAAAGCCTCACATCATCCCGGTGCACCCCGTGGTCGGCAGCTGATTACTCCCACCAAACACATCCATACACTTTATCCCAGCTGTCACAGTGCATACTCATTACCCTCTGCACCAGCCAGCTGACTCCGCGCGGCCACGCCCGCCTGGACATGGCTCCGGGGCCACGCAAGGGAGTGTATCTATGCATAAAGTATCAAAGCATATCTGAACAATGCTTGTTGTCGACCCAAGATCAGCAGTAGATGCTGCAATATCTTAAAGTGTCCAAATGAAACCATTGTTTGCGTAAAAATATATAATTTTGCTTGTCATAGAATTAAATGTTATTTCAAAATCACTTTAAAAAAAAAAAAAAAAAGCTTAGAAATTCAATATCATGTTGGAATCTTAGCACAATTGTTAGTGTCATGGAAAAATTCATGGAGGGGATAAAAAAACATTTTATAGAAACAGAAGTATATATTCTAGTGAAAAGAAGCATCTTAATGTATTTAAATATATATATATTCCTTTTAATGTGTGAGTGGGGTCTGTTTATGGTGTCAAAAGTGATAAATTCTCACCTCTGTTGGACTGAAATGTTTCTCCACATTGACCCAAGTTAGAGTTGGACAATGTGAAAAAAATATTGGCATGTGATGCCAATATTTCTTTTCAACTGCGCTTCCCGGTCTTACTGTGATATTATTGTCTTGGGCACTGTATTTTTAATATCACAGTGAAACTCCATCTAACAGGCTGAATATGTTATTGGCATGCTAAGAGTCTACTTATGAGACATTTATCAGTGAATAATTACCGCATCCCTCACAATCCATGGCAATATTAATATTGCACACCCTGATAATGCCATCTCAATATAGTTTTGATACATTGCGATCCAAGCATTGGGTTTTAAATATTCTTGGACTGAAAGAAAAAAAATTGCCTCATTCATACAGCACTCAGTGGTATTACTCACACATATTTACAGCTGCTAAGCACATTGATTTCAATTCCAGAAATTAAACTGAATGTCAAAAGAAGTAAAACTAAAATTAAGAGACAAAGATGCATCACATTCATGTAGCTAGAAAAAGACAAAAGCTTTAAATCAATAGTCTTCAAAGAGAAGGTAATAACAATGTGGTCACATCTCCAAAAATACTGAAATACTGGGTCAATTTAATTCACTTTTAATAAATATTTTTATATATATTTATTACACCTTTCAGAGATAAAAGCCAAATTAAAGGCCAAAATTTATTTTAAAACGTTTTGAGGAAAAACTCATTCGAATAAGTTTGGAAACTACAAACAGGAAAAACGTAAGTAAAATGAGTTCCACCTCTGTAACGCAGTTAAGCCTGATACAAGCCAGCCAGAAGACGACAAAAGTTCACGGGAAACAATTTGTTATACGCTGAAATTTTACATTTGAGTATGCAAAATTTTGGATTTAAGGCCATACAGTGAAAAGACGAACAGCTGTACACTTTAGCAGAGGCGGTAGCATTCAAGGAGCACGCGTTCAGCGAAAACATGTAAACCTGATTAAGGTCACCGCAAACACAGAAGCAGCAGCAATCAAATTAAGTAAAAATGTTACTTCAATCAGCATTCTTACAACGCTGCTTTCTTGCCCCCAGTGGTCCGCTGTCCTTGCCTCGTACTACAGCTAAGCGCAGAGCTTAAACAGCAGTATTTAATTCATTACATCATTATGTCATCTCATACTAATCTGTGCAGTGGCCTCCACTGCTTTGACATGCAAATGGATTAGAAAAACGTCTCGGGAGGTAAAGGGGGGTGGGGGGAGAGGGAGGGATGGGGCAAAGCAGCAATCATCACATCTTGTCATTGGGGTGAAAATATGCCCTTAAGCTACTCTACCATTACCCCCTCTCCCCCACCCCGGTCTCTTTCATTCTCTAACATTTTTTTTTTCCCTTCAGTATTTCCTCAATCTTTCCTTCTCTGACTCTGCTCTTTGCTGTCTCTATCTTTGTCAGTGAATGCACTAAACAAAGCAGTGGCATGATCACACCAAAGCGGCAGCATCTGTTGAGGATCAGGCTCCCTATGGAGAACACATAAACAGTAAAGCGTGTGGCACGCGCTCGTGTCGAGCCCACTCCCATTTATACATGCCCCTCATCTGCATATTTACCAAAAAGGCCCCTCTGGCTTTCCCTTTATCAGCAAACCCCTCCCCACGGCCTCATCAGCACACGCCGGTTTGACTAAGGGAAAAGCGAGAGGGCTCGCAACGTGTGCCGGTTGGGAGCACACACTCGCATCCAGATGATACGCAAACACACACAAATGCACAAAATCAATTTCTGCACTCTCTGTATACAAATGTGCAATGCCAGAGTAAACAGAAATCAGAAGGGGAGTTAGTGAGATCTGGCTGATGCGAGCGCTGGCCATGCTCATCTAATTTCCACCCCTCCTTCCGTCCTTCCCTCTAAATCCCCCCCCCCTCCTCCTCTCGTCTCTCTCTCCTCTCATCATCAGCTACCTGGTGACGAGCGGCCCGTGATAATCCACAGCCTCTAACCAATCAATCAGCAGCATCATAATCAGCAGCGTAGAGAGGGAGAGAAAGAAAGAAGCCCATAACTTACCCAGGGTCGCCTCCAGTCTGCTCAGCACAAGTAGAGGTCTGGTCAGAAGCTCTGGCTGCAGCTATGTGGACAACTTCACCAGAAATATAGGAAACATTCTGGATCTATCCCTAACTTTACCCAAGAAAAGCAAAATAATTTTTTTTATATATTTTTTTTCCTGTATCATAAACATGAAACCAACATATAAAGCTCTCCCCCTCCCTTTTCCTTTTTCAGTCTGATTCTCCCTCCACCTCTCTTCCTCCCTCACTCCCTTCCTGTCACTCTCCCTCTCTCTCTCTCTGTATTTCCCTCTCTCCTCCCTTAGTGTCTGCCTGTTGCAACAGTGTGGACATATACACACTCTATACTGTGAAGATATACATCACGACGCTTGCGTCTCAGTGGAGAGGACACCAAAAAGGCTCGCTGGTGTGGTATCCCGCAGATTTTCTGGACCTCGTCTGTCCGCTTGTGTGCAAGAGTTGGGCAGGGGTGGGGGGGTTACGGTGGGAGGGAGCAGAGAAGGAGGGTCAAAGCTAAATGTTGTACAAAGAACAGGCGGACAAAATTCGGCTTTTTTCCTTTTAGAATCAAACACGTATTCCCTCCCTCCTTGTTCTCTTTCATTCACCCTACCCAAACCCATCATATCCCCTCCCCGGACCAAATTTCCGCTCATAGGCATTCCCTCTCCAGACATCAGCATCCTTTGAGGGGGTTAGCTGTCTCTAGGAAGAGGAAGAGTTAACGCCGCCTAGCAGCCTTATACATTTTGCCTTGAGGGCGAGATAGCTGAAAAGCCATGTGCTATCATCATTTTTTAGGTGCGCCGGAAAAGCAAAGACAAGAAAAACATACTGGTTTTACACAGCTCCCCTAAAGATCTGATGCTGAATTTAGCATAGGATTACACAAAAACCTCTCCTCTGAACCCCTGAGCAGAACCCCTATTCCTACAAACTCTGTGATTCCTCTCCTCCCCCACACCAAAGAACAAGGTGTAGAAACTCCACACAACCCGCAGCTATTGCATATCGCCTAAGTTTAGTTCTACAACAACAGCTCTTCCAAAGGGGGCAGAGAAAGAATGAAATGCTGCAGCGTTGTAACTGCTCAGGCAGCCTCTCTGTGGAGATATTCCTGAAAGAGCCCACATGCGCGAGTATTTCTGTATCTGCTTCGGCGAAGGGCGGCGGCTGACTGTCGTGTTGCATGAGGGCATCGGGAGAGAACACTGGAGGGCCCGGGGTGAAGAGCAAACTTGCACACATGGACGGCCCGACTGGCCTCAAGCATACGGGAGCAGGGTGTGGGCCGTGTACTACGGAATAACAGTGAGAGGGAAAACAAAGCCCAAAAGAAAAATAATGATGCTCCCCCATCACCACCTCCACGCCCCCAGCCCCACTCTCAAGGACTCCTGGGGATGCATGTCTTGGTTATATTAGGGTAGTAGTTGAAGAGTGAGGGGAGGGTTAGTATAAAAAGGGAGGGAAGAGAGGGCCTGCTGGTGCCCCTAAGAGGCCTGGACTGTGCTTAGTGTTGTTTTATTAATCTGCACACTTCTGTGGCTGCAGCCCACAAACCCCTTAACCATGAGTCTCCTGCTCTCTTGACCTACAGACCACCCATTCATCTCCACCACCAACACTCTGTCCTTTCTTTTAGTGCAAATAAATACAAAAATATTCAACCACACGCATGGCACACGCAGGCAGCGAGTCAGCTCCGGGGTCCCTTCACTCTTTTGAAATATGACAGAACAGGAACAGTAATCAAAGCACGATTACTTTTAATTGACTGCCTGTTGATCGATATTATTTATTGCCCTCATGACCACATTTTCTTGAAGTACACCGAGTAGAACATAGAAAATGACTTCCTAGCCAACGTAGCTGGTGCACAACATGCCGATGTAGACGGCCCTCGACTTTTCCGGTTGCAACACCAAAACTAGGAAGGTACAAAATATAGTTTTCAAGCAAACCTCTGCAGCTTACACTGCACTGGTCAACCCTTACGTGAGATAAGCTGGTTGCAGGTGGCTTTGACACCATGTCTGTGCTGCCCTTCTCACGTCCGAGCCAAAAGGCAAAACTATTCTGTCGTTACAATGTGTAATCAACCAACAGAGACTAAATGTTCTCATAAAACCCCAGAGATAATGATTTAGAAGAGCAGGGTGCCCCATGCCAGAGAAGAAAGCGCCATGTTTTCCATGAGCACAGACTTTAAGCAACATGGCAACACTGTGTTGTAATGCATCAACCCCACTGAGAGCAGCACTGTCACTACCACTCTTCATCATCAGGAGGCGAAGAAAACACCAGCCATACATCGTCTTTGGGGCAAAAACTACCCATGTCTGAGAGCATGCTGGTTTGCAGAAGAAACTTCCTGCCTATGCATTGCTGTGGATGCGCATGCGTGCATCGCGTTCGCATATGCAAACGTGAGTACACGTGTCCGTCGTATAGCAGCATCCATATTAAACAGCTCTAGAGGTGACTGTGCTTCCCTGGGTGTCATGAATATAAGAGAAAGCATCCATCTTCATGGAATGCAATTTCACAGGTAGTGACAGTAAAACTGAGTCTACCCACTGAGTGCCGACACACAGACAGAAAGACACGGAGGGTGGAGAGAGACACAGAAAAATACAGGCAGACAAAGCTGCTACCCTGATTCTCCGTCAGATTTTGCAGCTGCATCCAATATTCAACTTAGGCTGTTATTTTTTTTTTCTTTCAACTGCTAAATTCCACTAAAGGCTAACCATGCTGATTGTTTCAGCCTTATTCAACCCATGCTGACTTTATTCAAGCTACAGTTTCTGTGAAACAGGCCTAATATCAATTCCAAACTCATCAGGCAGACAGATAACAGGTCACTTTTCAAACTCGGCCTCATGCTTATCAAGCAATTACAATTTAGGTCCAGTCCGGGCAAAGATATCTGAAAAATTTATGAAGCTTAGAAAAATACACACATAAAAAAAAAAATTAAATCCAAAACACAGAAATACCTCATTTATAAAAGAGAATAAATGACTACACAATACAAGCACCTTTTTTCCATATATGAATTATCCAAATTTCACATTTACAATGTGTGAGAGATTATCTGTAATTAATTAACTGATAAAAAAAAACACATGTATGTCTTTATTCGCACATAATTTTCATTAATGAAGTGAAAATTAAATTACAGGTGGGAATTTCCTCTAATATACCTGGTGTATCTGTGAGAGTAATTAATCTCATTAAATAATCAAGGGGAATTCATCCTGTCTAACAGGAAAAAAGTCACAGTATTTAACACTAGGCTAATTATCTTAGCCATGCATGAGATAATGAAGTAATTAGGGCAATTAAATCACAATTAACGCCTAAAGAACAAGTGATTATGCCACTCGCAGACGCATTAACGGGTAGATAAGAGATTGTGCAAAATGTGCTTTGTTTTGTTTATGAAAAAAAAAAAACATTTCTGCAGGAGTTAAAAACAATACAAAATCGTATTAGATGAAGGGGGAGAGTGTAAGACTAATAGTAAATGACAGCTGTCTGAGAGGCCATCACTCTTCTCTGAAGATGGAGGGAGAGAGCCCTTTTGTCACAGCCAATCATTCTAGCCTTGAACATAAGCAGGGAAAACAATGTCAGTTTCAGGTTGAAAGAACAAAGAATCTGGAAGGCAGAAAGAATTGCACCAAAAGAAACATGGCTCACATATGAACCCAACAGCAGCTGAGCTGACAGGCAGCAGAGCCCAGATGCAAAGAGGAGAGCCGGTGATGTGGCTCCTGCCATCTGAGAATCCAACCTGGAGGAAACTAGAGTACACGCGCCGCTCCCTTGTTTTCTGCCGCCTTTTACCAGCGTTCACAAGGAAACACGATTTTCCTCTTACCAAATTCCTGCACGGCTTACAAATATTTTGATAGGAGAAGCTAAAGTCCGTACGAATGAGTGTTTTTGTCAACTGTTCCAGTTTCCGTCTGCTCAGTCAAATCACTTCACACAGACGCTCGTGTTGTTCACAGACGTGACAACATATTACTGTCATGTTTTATTTCAAACCTCTGTTGCCATTGGTACATTTGTGTGCTGGAACAGGTCTCCGGCTTGATCTTGTGGAAACAGTGTTTTTATTATTATTATCATTATTTGTCTGTATTTGTGTTTCCCCCCCCTGTTTGCTTTGTGACTCCCGTATTCTGACCACTGCATTCGCTTCAGCGGCCATCTTCAGGAGCTGCAGCACGCTCCATGGACATGAGTTGATGAAAAATATGAGTGACAAGATTCATGGCCATCAGAGCGGTAGAGGAAAATTGTATGGCAAAGGGAGAAAAGGGAGAAAAAAAAAAAACATTTTCGGGGGAAAAAAAAAGATTTTTCTATTTCTTCCAAAGGAGAAGGGAGATTCAGATTTGTAGAATCCCCCCCCAAAAAATGAATAAATGCTCCATCTTTTTCTTTTTCAGTTTAATTTTTCTATATTTTTTTCTTTAATTGTTAGATATTTTTTTCTAATTTTTATTTGAACATTAATTATTTTTGCCTTTTCTAATGCATGGTATCAATTTCAGTTATAACACACAAACATTTTTTTTAAATTTATGTAATTTATAAAAAATAATTTTAATCATAAACTCAATCATAAATTGTATTAATTTCAGGGGAGAAATGCAGGAAAGTGAGAGTTTGTGAAAGGGATTCTGGACTCTATGTAAAAAATAAAGTCAGAATATCTCAAACCTTTATTTGTTTTGGGGGGGTTCTGCTGTTTGGTTTCATTTTGGTGCCCCGTGTTTTTTCCTCTTTGGTGGTACACTGTGTTAGCGCCATGCTTGATGTCTTTGCCATGCCAGGGATTCGGTGTGTTCGGGCAGCAGTCACTTCTGCAGTTTGACCTGTGCTAAAGCACAACAGTCCCTTTCACTTTTAGCTCCCTCAGCTTCACCGGCTGATTCCTACCAGATGCATCTGTACATAAAATATAACCTTGCTTCTCAGCCAAGGGGGAAAGTATGTGAATAAAACAGTAAATGTTAAAACAGAGGGGAGGAATCCCTTTTTAAGTAAGATAGCACAATTTAACCAGGTTTAGATATTTTGTGCTGCACTCGTGCTCTGTTCAAAAGCATGTAAGCATTTAGCTTAAAACTATATCAAATTTGTCTGATGTTTTATAAACAAAAGAAAAGAAAAAAATGTAGTACATTTTGTTCAAGTCATGCATTATATTTTTTGCTCTTTATTCTGCAAAAGAAAAAAATTTACCGGCTGCAGACACGCTTTATTTTAACAATGGCTTTTGCACATTTAAATTCAATTAACAGTAAAAAAAAAAAAAAAAAAAAAAGAGTTTTATGCACACAACAATATAAACATTATGGACATGCTGTGACAAAATGCTTTTTCGACCACATTGTAAATGCGGGTAAAAACGGCAGACGTCACGACACCTGTGCCGCAGCAGCCCTGAATTGGTTCTTCAGCAAGTGGCGAGGGGCTCCAGGGACAGAGGGAGGAAATGGCTGCTGTTTGCGCTTGAGCGGAGGTTAGCGGAGGGGCACGCTGGATTCTGCTGTGGCCCAGATTTTCCTCCAATCCCTTTTGTCCGATCACTCCACATTTGAGTGGCTTTATAGAGAAATTGCTTTTATTGTGTCCACTCAGGAAAACCAAAAGCAAAAAAAAAAAAAAAAAAACCTCCAGCATCTAGTCCAGAGACAATGCTCACAAAAGCGCAGAGGAAATGACTTAAGAACTAGAATTAGAGAACCAACAATGTGCCACTTTTGCTCTGCTTTTCTAAATAATATCTGGGAATTAAGACTGAATATGTCAACACATGTTGCTCCTTCCCAGTAAAGTTTTTTTTTTTTTTTTTTTTAAAGCATAACAGAGGTGCATTATTATGAACATGATGGTACTCAAACAGGACATTAAAGGAAAGAAGAAAATCATCGAACAACATCATCAATTCTCACGTGAGGGCTAATATGCACTGACCAGGCAGGAACAACACAGTCCTGTTTCTGTGTCCACTGTACAATACACACATTTGGGTTGAATGGAAATAAAACGCAGGCGACAAGAACCTAGCAATATTTTTAATCAAAAAAATTATCTTTTTTTAATGCACTTTTTTTTTTTTCACAAATTGGTTTCACAAATTCCAGTTTCTAAAAACACACTCAGTACATATACATCTTCTCTGTCATTAAAAAAAAAACACTACAGAAAGATTAACTTCTTTGTGATTTCACAAACAGAATAAAGGTTTCTCAACTATCTACTATTGATCAGGTTTCACCATCTCTTTAGATTATGAATTTAAGCAAATCAAACAGTTTAGTAAAACAGCCTACCAAAAAAGATGATTAGACACCAGTATTAATACGTCAATATTTTTCTTACACTGCTCGCATTATGAACAAGACAAGGGGACACACACTTCAGGTTGAATTAACAGTAAGCTGCAGAAGGTTGTAAATGACAGTTTTTCTTTTTTTTACCTGCTTTCTAGCTACTCCCTGACACAAAGACACCCTGGGCAGTGAGCCAAAGAAGCCATATCTAAATATATCCGTCAAACCTATATCACACCTCCTGATTTACCTAGAAACTCCTCAAAAGCTTGTTAGGTTGTTTTTTTTTTATATTTGAATGCAAAATATTACTTTTGCAATAAGCATAAATAAATATCAGGTTCACAAAAACAGTTAAGAATAATAAAAAAAAAACAAGTAAGGAGAATAAAATAAAATGAAAAAGTTTTGACGCCACATAAATAAGTACTTAACAGAGGGTACTAAAATATGCATATGTCAGCAGAATTATCAGTGCTACTGCTTTATAAGAGAAGAACACATAAGTATGTTGCATTACTTTTAGAAAACAAGGACGTTCTCAGATGGGAATCATTCAAAAGAACATCTTGTTAGAAATAATAGAAATAATGCAGGTGAGACGCACTGGCTGTGCAATTTTTTGAGTTCACAAAGTGCTTAAAGGAACCAAAAAGAAAGAAAAGAAAGAAACACTTCTGATAATGTCTTTTCTGTCTGCATTACATTTTTATATATTGTAAAGTCATTGTAAAACCTGGGTTTACACTGCACACACCCAGACAAAGCAGGGATAAAAAAAAAACAAAAAAAAAAAAAAACTGACGCACGTTATTACACATAACGTATTCTATTCCCTTCTCTTGGATGGGCAATTTCAATGGCTCCTCTTCCATGCCAAGAGCATTTGTGAACAGAAATGATAACACCGGCTTTTACCATTTCTGTGCACTTCCTTGTTTTCTGGCTTGAAGAAAACCATAAAGCAGCTGCATCTGTATGTGTTAAATGAAGTGTGCAGCTGTCACATGAGAGTTTGTCCACGTGTGTGTGTGTGTGTGTGTGTGTGTGTGTGTGTGTGTGTGTGTGTGTGTGTGTGTGTGTGTGTGTGTGTGTGTGTGTGTGTGTGTGAACTGATGGTCACTCACACATGTTTAAGTGTGGGGTTCTGGAAATGATGGACTAAAACTGAAGGATGGGGGAGGGAGGACACGATTTGGTGTTACTTTGTCCAGGACAGTGGTTTGTTGTTTTTGTTTTTTTTATTTTTTGCTTGGTTATTTATTTATTCATGCAATCATTATCTGGGCAGATGTGGTGCAGGTTTATAACAAACACCAACTCCAGGAAGACAAACTGAGACAAATGCAAGTAATGTTGAAGAGAAGCAACTTCACCACAAAAGATTAAGAGGCATCATGGAGGTGCAGAGGGAATGAAGACAGAAGGCAGGAGGGGACAACAGGATCGAAATTTGACAGATAAACAGAAACTAATACAGGAGCGCTCTCGTATTAATGCCAACCCCAGCAGTTAATGAATCTAACAAATATTTGTGTTGTCGCACTATGTGCGTCATCCATCCTTCTGGAGTCCTTATACAGATGGTCAAAAAAGCACCAGGAGATTCTGAGCAGCCACAACCTCAAAAAAGGGGGGAAAAAAAGTGAGAACACAAACAAATAATCTAATAATAAGCTTGTCAGTTAGTACAATACTATTTTGCAGATAATTTTGTGGCAATCTGTTAATGTCTGCAGGATGTTAAGGTGCAGATGTCGGCAGAGCACAGGCTTATTTATCCCTGGGCTTATCATGTCGAGCAATACAAATTCATTTCATATTCATCAGAGTGGTTGTTCTCTGCAGGGGGCTCATGGCGCTACCTATCCCGCTCCCCCTTTTCTCTTTGATTTGGCTCATTTGAGCAGTGCGGTCCCCGGCAGCTTGTTAGAACTGCCACCTCGGTGACTCTGCCCCCTGGATGGAGAGAGAAGGGGGGAGGATGGGGGAGATGGCAAAGATGGAAGGGGTGCTCAGAGGGGTGTAGGGGGTGAGGGGGGTGCATGTTGGGGACGAGGAGGTTATGGCTCAGGGAGGGGGTGCAGAATGATAGGTTGGGGAGGCCTACCCCAAAGCACTTTCACAAGTCACGGGTGAGCAAGCAACGTTCAGTGACCGGAACCCAGGGAAACCTGAATTAGGCCCGCCATCTACTGGCCAGACATGGGTACTGCAGCCTTACTGGTGCAAGAGAAGAGGTGTAGCGAAAGCTCTATTCTGAATCTTCTAAGCAAATTATTCACTTAGACAGGAACACAGCTGCTTGAAAATGAAACATTTGTATGACTTTCAGAGAAGAGCTGATGCATGGCCGCCTTACTGCATTATTCTTATTTTTCTGTTTATTTTTATCTTGTATTCTTTTTTACCTTAATTTGAATATGCATGTTTCCATTTACCTTTAATGGGGGTATAGCTGCATTCCCCCACTACAATTCAACAAAACTGCATATGGATAATATCCAGTAGGAAAGTAGAGTGGGAGCGTGAAGTGATCTGATAAGCATGAATGATGACATGCAGTTGTGATCAACTTTAACGGGTATTTACTGAGACTACAGTTTGAAAAAGTCTTCATCCCACAGATGCATGCAAAGGAGCAATCATCACGCCAACAGATCAACTTTGTCCTTTAGTTCTGAAATATAAATGCCTAAATGGTCCCTTTGGGTAATCCTGAGGGATCTGAGTATCATAATGGTGTTGGTTGAGAGATTAAGTATTTATTTTTTCCAGAGGAGAGTCTTTTTCCAGAATAACTATACGCACATTTCAAGAACACAAAGAAGCTCCATAATCAACTTTCTGGGATGAGTAAGCATTTGTGTTAATAAGATGCTATGACGTTTGCCATCACCAGGATTCTCCGAAAATGAGTACGCGTATCAGACTTTGGTCGCCTTAAAACAGCACAAGGCAGGACATCTTATAAATGTTTTCTTCATATTTGTCAATAAAAATGTCACATTTTTAAAAGCTCAGATAAAAAAAATGTCTTTCAAATGGGCAACTTTGGTTTCTACTGATCTTCACTCTACATTGGACCAATAAATTCATAAAAAAGTGTTTTATATTGTTCTCCCACCTTCCTATTTTCTAAGGTCATGTTCATTTATCACAGCATGATGAGTGGCAGAGACAGGACAAAGACTTGAATATGTAATGGCAGGCCGCAGAATAAAAAGCACAGAGTTTGAGGGTGAGGGCCAAAGCATATTCAGCCAGAAGACCCGGCCTCATTAGATGTCCAGATGTGATATAACCTTCAGGAGCCGACAGACAAATCGGACAGAGGCAGGCCGGGCTAACTGCAAACAGAAATGTGGGTACATGCAGGAGAAATCGGAATAACTGTCTTTTTTTGTTCATTTTTTTTTTCAATAAAATTAAAACAGGACTTATTGATTTAAGCAATCCTTAAAAATACTCACCAATCAATTAGCATTCAAGCATTTTAACAAAATAAAGGGACATTAATAGTGGAAAATGTTGGGGAAAGACCATGATGGGTCAGACATGGGGATTACAGTCAACTATATCAAACGTGCAGTAGGTGAATTTAAAGTCATGCAATGCTGCATCACAGTTAAGCAACCCCCAAATTTAAAAGTGTGACAAGGGTTTTATACTTAGAGAAGGTGGTTAATAGTATATGAGTTTGTTTCTGTGTTTAGTGTCTTTGAACAATAAAAAAAAGTATCTGTTTTACAGGACAGTGAAAGACCCTACACTGAATTACTGCAAGATACGCGCAGGATGTAGAGGCAGATTGCAATCAACTAAATACCCACTACCTCAACCTCTCTTAGCCTTGCACTAACTTCTTCTTGCAAGGCTGCAAGAAGAAGTTAGTGCGACTATTAAAAGCTCAAAGCAATCTTTAGGACTGCTTCTTAAATTTTTGGAAGCAGTCTCACACCAATTTGGCCTTCGCGCTGAAACTCGGCTGTTAAAGTTTTAAGTCAAATTAGAAAAAGTCCATACAGCATTCAATAGATGTTCTGAAGTGTAGAGATGGAGCAAAAGTCTTCATGTAGATCTGAGGTGAGTTTGGCGTTGAAGGATCTTCAGTAACTAGAAGTCCAGTTCAGTTCTACTGAGGCACATTGGATCAATTATAGGACTAAAAACTAAATGTTCTCATTTTTTATTTGCTTTACTGTGAACCTTGTTTATTGTGCCTGGCCAAATTAAAAAGTGAGAAGTGCCATTCGGCACAGTCAGTTTCACACTAATAATTAGCCAATTATAATAAACGGTAAGCAAAAAAAACTAAATATAGAAAAGCAAGTACAACGACTCGTACAGTTCAAAACAACATAATGTCCTAGTATACTGTAACATCCAAACTGAGGCTGAACTGCAACATGACAGCATGAATTATATATTCTCGCATTGTAGATATTTAACTCTGTTAAATCCAGCAATGCTTATCCCTTTTTTTCCTTTTCATACTGGATGTGTGAACAGGAAGCGAAACGGAGGGCATCACTTCCAAAGGTCCGTTTCTAACCACGACCTGAGTGTTAGTGTCCAGCTTTTAGGAGACTATTAATGGGCGGTTCAAGTAACTTCAAGGCGCTGGAGAAAAAGGAAAGTTAATTACAACATTGCCAATGACAGTTTTTTTTTTCTTTCTTTCCTGAATCTGAATAAGTTTTTCATTAATGGTGTCACTGAGATCAGCACTTATCAGTACCTCCGGAGGGATGGCGGAGGAGAGGGGGATGATGGGGGGGGGGCTTTTCGACAATCACTGATTCTTTCACACAATTTCACCATCTAATTTCCGACCATGCATTTTGGATCAAAATTAATTTCCTTGGCTATCTAATAGATCAGAAACAAGTGATTGCTGAAGATGCCAATCCCAGCAGGCACAATGAGATCTCTCAGTGCCACTCTCGCACAGAGGATTGCGTATCCCTGTCAAAGTGAAGACGCGTCACGCAGACTGAGATGCAGTTCAGCTGGGGATCTCCCTCATCAGCCGTTTCCTAACTATCACACACACACACACACACACACACACACACAGTTCCTCAAATGCTCACTGTATTTAAAGAAAAATGCAAGAAGCAGTGCTACATTGTGTTCATCATTACTTTAAACAACAATTAGCTCCGCTGGTGATACTTATCAGTCTCATTATGAGGAAAACAATGCACTCTGCATATTATAAGGGTGCAACAAATTAGGATAATTTCATCCTTTGGTTTCCATGACCCACTCTATTCTACATTATACATGCACTGTCTTGTAAGATTCAATGCGTGTTTTCCACACGACTCCCCACTGAAACAACTAAGGGGGGTGGTGGGGTTGAAGACAGCCTGAGGCATTTTAGCATACAGCCCGGCTTTATGAGGTTTTGCACTATAAAGACTTTGAATGCACACTCAGGGTGAAAAGTGGATGAACCGTGCCCACGTAAATACATTCAATGAAATACCATTACCATCATCATGGTATGCACTTTAGCTGTAGGGGCGGTCCCTGGGTAGAACCTCCGAGTTGGGGGCAGGGTGCAGTGGGCAGGATGGGTTAAACGGTGGTGTTGTAAAACATTTATCTGCTTCGGATAAAGCATTACATAGGTTGAACCTCATCCCCTGCCATTACAGAATTACCCTAACGGCTGCCATTGTGTGTGCCCAATCCCTCTCCGCCATCTTATTGATTTTCACACCCTGAGAGCGAGAGCGCTCCCAAAGGGCAGTAAATTATAGAGAGTTTTACAGGGAATTACACCTGAAACAGAAACTTTACAAGAATACAGGTGTCATTCTTCCACAGAGGACTGTGAGAAAAGAGGCATGGAGGGTCCTATTTGTTTATTTCAATAACTCACATTAAAGCATGAACTCACACAGCCACATAAATAGAAGCTCAGCCCAGTGTATATGTCCACTGCTGTGACATTCAAAGAAAAAAAAAAAAAAGGTCTATAAGAAAATGCTCCAAGCACTGTTATTTGACATTTCACCCCTACGGCTAGCTGGGAAGAGACTAGAAGAGACCGCACCAGAGAACGACGACATACAGTGCTGGGAAAAATTATTTGTACCCTCAGACCTGGTCATGTACAAAATACTAGTTTCAAATAACATCATTGGTTTACAAAAAAAAAAAATAGCTAAGCTAACTTCTCAACATGCAAAACACTAGCAATGCATTTACATTCAGTCCCCTCCATTCTGATACAACTAAATGAAATCCAGTGATATCAAAATGTGTTTGTCCAAAAAACTCCTTTTAATATGTGCATTGCAGTTTGTCATGGTAAATTGGTAAAATGTGGAAAGATTTATAGATTATGAGTACGTTGAGAACTCCATATTTATTTTGGATGCCATTTGACTTTTTTTTGGGGGGGGGAGTTACTTTGCAGAGAAGAAGTCTTCCCATTTGATGTTTCTGTAATTAAAGCCAGACGAAACTCTTGCAGATAGAGCTGTATCATAAACTTTAATAGTCAGTGGAGGGTTCAACAAGGAGCACAAAATCTCCAATAAATTCCAACAACACAAGAAATGTACACTGTTCTTTATGTAATATACTGTTGATAATTCAAAAGGCACCATGCAGACTTCCATTTATCTTTCTCCCGAAGAGCCAACTCTGCAATAGATAGGTATGGTATGATGCCAGGGGCAGATCGCTATAGGGGTGGAAGAAAGAATTGAGGAAGAAATTGCAACCAATACGAGTTCCTTACTTCTGCAACACCTGGATGTATATGGTTTCTTTTCATTTGTCCGCCAGCTACACTCGCTCATAGTAAAACTAGCTCTCAACACCAGCTCTCTGTGACCTCGGGATAGCCCCGCGAACATGAAAGACCCTTTATCTGTTCCAGGTGTGGCCCGACTCACACTGGGAGTGTGTGTGACTGAGAGAAATCAAGTGGGAGATGCAGATGTTTATGTACAGGAACACATTCAAGATCCACAGGCAATTTGCAAAACTAAAACAGAAGGGCAACACAAACTCTGTTAAGCTCAAAGCATGTGAAAGCAATAAGACAGCCTTGTACACCGCCCCGCTCAGGAGCTCTGATATGTATCCAGATAGAAATGCTTTTTACACACGGCTTAAAAAGACCGCGGCTCACTCATAACATCAAATACTTCTCGGTCAACCAGCCTGATTAGATTTTCATAACTTATTTTTGCAGAAAAAAAAAAAAGAAATTACAGAGAATGCTGCGAGATCGGGTCAGAAATACTTAGCATTGCTAAATCATCTTAAACAAAATGTGCTTCGCAAAAAGACACTGCTACAACTCTCCATGTTAAGGGAAATCTTTCAGGAACAGAAACGCACAGGGTGGCACGCAGCACACAGTAGTGGCCTCGGACCTTCCCCGCTCCCCCTCTCCGTCTGGTTTCAGGTTAAACTTGACCCCTCACACTTGACCTCTGAGGAGCTTGGCTCAGTGATGCTTGAGCCAAGCAGAGATGCAAGGGCACAGCTGTGAGGGAGGGTCTGCGCCGGGACAGACTTCCCTCTGACAAAGGGAGAAATTCAATTGAAGCATATTAGTGTCCGAGCAGTTGAATATCACTCATTCGAGCTAACTGGAAACATCTTTTCTCCTGCGCTCAAGGCAGCTTCCATTAACCCTCTGAAAAACAGCGGGAGGACAGGGGTTGGGCGGGTCATACAAAAAAAAAAAAAAAAAAAGCTCTCTGCCTGAACTTTCCAAGCACTTATCTGTGGCCCTCTATTTTTAACCTCTGATGCACGCATTACTTTCAATACTTCTGTCCTGAACTGTCAAACGGCCGGCAGGTTTGACGTATGAACGGAAGTCCATCACGAGAACAGCCGGCGAGGGTTCCCTGCAGACGGTCAAACAGAAGACGGCTATATGGACCCAGGTGAGGCCTTCGGTGCCAAGGGACACGACTCGGGACAGATTACAAATAAGACTGAGAGGAAAGGGATGGAGCAGAATAGAACCCGATACTCCGCAGAGATGCTCATCCCATAACTGTCACCTCTGCAGATTGAGCTGTAGCGCTAAATGAAGATAAAGTATTGATCCCCAAAGTAACATCTGGTGTTTGGTAAGAAAAAGAGTTCTCTCCTGATATTTGAATATCGCCGTCAATAGTGACAGCCATTTACAAGCGTTAAAAAAACGAAAGACATCTAATATGGAGCCACAGCTTTACATCTGAGCTTATTTTGCGACAAATTAAATAAGACAAAAAAAAAAAAAGCCTCTGAAAATTTGGTCTCATCTTGCAACCCTCCCCTCATCGCCCTCCTCCCCATCCCCTACGTCTCTTTTCTCCACAATCAGTGTCAGAAGAAGCAGTGAGGAACGGTTTGTGAGAAACACTTATCTAGCACAGCGGCAGAGCCCTGTTCCTACACCCTTTATCTCACCAGGAGATGGAATTCAATATACAAAAACCCCATCATGCAGCAGCATCATGCCTGTGCTGGGGATAAGGGCAGGGTTGCCAGGTAATTGGTTGGTGGTGGACGAACACAAGGTTTGAGACTACCCGTGGAGGAGTGGAGATTACAGGAAGGGTTGTGGGGGGGGAAGGGTAACAGGGAGTCAGAGGGGGGAGGGATTCTTGACAATCTTCCCCCCCACCTTAATTTTCCATCAACCTTTCCAGTTCATGTGCTCTAGACCCACAGTGATGTGCAGATGTGTTTTATTTTATTTTTTTATGTGGTCCCAACATAACAAATCACCCGAGTTGTTGGTACACCTAAATGCAATGCACTCCCCAAACCTTTTTAAAAAAAAGAAGAAAGGACATCACATTGTTTCCATTATGCAACTTTGTGTTTGCATCCTCCTCTGCACACATTAATTTGGAAAACCCCTCACATCCATGACATTTAAATTAAAATTAGAGCTGATAATGTCATGGCAAGAATCGAATATCATTATAGAGGGAAAAAATAATTTTGTTCCTTTGAGATAATGTAAAAGGGGATTGGAGGGTGATGATCCCGCACATTTAGTAAGAGCAGCAAAAGGGGAAAGGAGAGCAGGAAATGGACCAACACACTTTTTTTTTTTTATTTCCCAGAGACCCCTCAAGATAACAGGCATTGTAAGGGGGGGGGGGAATAAAAGGAAGATATGAGAGGAAAAAAAAGAGAGAAAAAGTCATTTCTCTGATTTATTTATGATGCAATGAAGGTATGCTGAACGCATCAGAACGTGCAGCAGTGGTCATGCTGTCAGGGAAGATGAAGTGTCTTCATAGTCGACTGAGCGAAGAGCAAGGAAAAGAAAGAGGGAGAAAATTAGAGAGGGAGAGAGAGGAGGGTAGCTATACTGCAGGAGGGTGTTAACCATCTCATCTCTGCCGCACCACCGCACTCGCCACAAAATGGCTACTTCGTTCCTTCTGACGGCCGGCACCAGGAAAGGGGGGGGGGGTCCCCCCATCTGAACCGCCGCTATCTCATCTCCCACCTCCGTAGCCTATTCTTCAACCTCAACTATTTCTCATATTTATGGACTGTTTTCATCCAACAGTCTGCTGAGCAGCTTCTCACCTGCACCGTTTTCTACCAAATGGGATTTGTTAAATACTCCTAACTTTTTTTTTTTAAATCTCTGTTTAATGTTCTGGTAAATTACAAAACTGCCTCTCAGTTCATTTGCCTCCGCAGCCCCTCATAGACGCTGCATCACGAACAATACAGTTAGACGAACAAAGACAGACTCGTGGTATCCACCGGATGCTTTGCGCGACGCTCCCTGTGCAAGAAAAGGGTGGCTCAGCTGTAAAACAGCACAGAGTTGCTCCAATAGACAGGCTGTCATCCTGTAATGAAATTCTTGCATACAATACACATGTAGGCAGATATCTGGGGGAATCGGTGCATGCTGCTCGGCTACTTAAAAACACATGAGTTGATCTCCAGGCCAATATCACCCTCTGCAGGCAGGAAAAACACAATTACTCTCTTCAAATGCGTCCCTTTTAAAATAAAACGACAAACATTTTTACATTTCTGCCAATTTTACGTTTGGAGACCCTCGATGATGCCCAGCTTTACATACCAAACAAATGTACACACTTTAATAAGTTGAGCAAATTATTCACACTGTGAAAGGTTTTACCGTACGTCACAAGAAACCTATGCAGCAAACCTCTTCATTTAGGTCCTTCCATTTCCTGTTTCTGTTCATTTTTCACTCTGCCTGCATCATCACGTATGCTGTGTTATAACTACGTTATCCATGTGAAGTCAGAAAAGTAAGCGTGTTCAAGTATTGTGCATGTAGAACATGGAAAACATTTTTGATTTTACATGTAAAAGCTTCGAAAGCTTTGAAATATTTGCCTTAAGTTTATTATGCACCTGATAAAACTGAAAACCTGCAGGTTTAATTCACTTAACAGAGACGATACAAAACTTTATCCGCATCATCAGCCTATAAACTCAGGCAACTCCAGAGATGCGTAAAAGACATAAGTGAGCATAGATGGAAAAATAGGTTAAAAAAACGAGTTTGAAGCAGTATTCAGGATGCAAATGATTCTGTTATATTCATGCTTTTTTTAAAAAAAAAAAAAACAATTTGTCTAAATAAATGTTCAACATATTAGCACATTGCCTTTAAAGCAACACATTTAAAGGCACAATAAGGACAAAACACTGCACATATCTCTTTATGATTAATACTTAATACTGTAAAGTCATAAGTTATATTGGATGCCTTGAGAAAAACAACAAATCCCAAGGTTCTGCATAAAATGAAATCATTTTTAGAGGTAACTCAGCAAGCCAGTCGACATATCTACATTATCATTCTGCTCAGAAAATTAACTATATAAGCCTGCTAAAAAAAGGATCTTCTGTGCTTACGTGGTGCCATCTTTGGCTGCAGTTTATCCACCTATTGGCCGAGCACTTCTCCCCCTTTGTGTTATAGACGACTTTGCAGCTGAGCCTTTGAATCAACTGACGCTTTTTGCACAAGCTCTCAACTCCAAGGTTATTTCTTCTGGATTTCCTTTAAGTTCTTTAAAGAGAAGCTGGCATTTGGAATACATATTATACATTAAAACTCAGTCAAATAAACTAACAAAAGTTCGGAGATCAGCAGCATCAAAGCATTCCTGGACCGGCTCAAGCCACATGATGAGCCTTGTGTCTTTGCGAGCAAAAGCTCGTAGATGTTCAGCACATTTCTGAGCCCAGCTTTAGATTTTTTTTCCACAAGATTATCTTTAGGTCTTTGAAGCCCAGAACCCACCTGCTTCAATTCCAACAGTGCTGCTCCTCTGGTTTCCAGCCTGTGGTTCCATTGGTCAAAATAAACAGCACCTGTGAGCCTTACCCTGAGGGAAATTTTTCTTTATTACTGACCAAAGTCTGTGCGGAAGCCTAGCAGAGATCTTCAAAAAGCCCTGTTAAATATGCCCTCCCTATGAAATATGAAGCATTAGGGCGCATTACTAGAAATCTAATAGAAATCTAACTTTATGGATGAGTCAACAAGTCTCTTTGACATGTAACTTTAAAAGAATTTAAGGTTGAGCCAGTAAAAATTGGTAAAGGGATTGATAATTACAACCATGGATATGTTAAATGGGATTTTATTAATTTTGCAAAAATGAAAAGCTTGTCAAAGTTTTGTTTTTGAATAAAAGTTGCATTTCAATACCTGTTTAAGAACAGGAACCTTTGGGTTAGCAGTAAACATGTTGATGCTTTAATATCTTCTTTAATTAAAGTATATATAATATCATTTCCTTTTTTTATTGTGTTCAGGGTTGTAGCTTGTGATATTTATACTTATTTGCACAACTGCACTTGAGAAATGTGCAAATATACACAAAAGAAGCAAGCAGAAGGTCACTGATAACATGGCTGACGGTTGTTGAAGAGCGACAACGCTGAAGTTTGGAACATCAATGTTCACCTGAGACAAAAATAGTGATAGTAAAGTCTGCAGCTCCAATTCTTTAGCCAAGAGGAAGAAATTAGAAGAAATATAAATAGAATATTATCCAAGAAAAATAGGTTGAAGACACGACAAACTGGCACCATATCAACAAGTTTAAAAGGTTCAAAGTGAGCCCGATCCACATGTAACAAAAACTGTAAATGATGCAATAAAATTCTGGTAGCTTTCAGAAAAATTAGATTTCTGCTCCTGTTCTGACTATCATTGTTACTCTGATATGCACAGCGAAGCATCAGCATGTTCTCTCAAAGAACAGTCACCGCAAACGTTCACTCGTTATCCACAAGGTACGAACGAAGTCAAGTTTCAGCTTTCCAAACAAATCCATCCGTTTTTCTTACATGTAAAGGTTTAGCTGTCCTTTAGCTACGCAACTGTTGAACATTACTAAGAAATTAAGAAACACCAAACAGTTTGTTTGGAGTTGTACACAGTAACTTTTGGATTTAAAAAGCTACTTTAAACTAAGGCCACTAATGTTGCAGATAGAGAGGCAAGATAATTTATATAAAGTCAGACTGGCTGCGTTCACAAACCCCTCCGTTAACTTGTGTCAAACAGAATAAAACAATCAGTTGCAGCTCAACTGAAAAACTTTGCAGACATCAGAGGACGTCTCATACTGAAGGAATATAAAGAAAAAATTAAAAAGCTCTTAAACTTTGCATTTTTCGTACTTGAAACTGTAGCAAAAGTGCGTGCTGTATGTCTTCTCTGTGTTCTCGATGTAGTGCTTCCATTCACTTTGTGCCAATAAAGGAGATCTTTGTAATCAAGGAAACTGTAAGTAGCTACCAGATATACAGCAATAGTTAAATGGCCTTTGACTATCCAGATTACATGTCAACAAGGTATCTGCTCTAAAAGTTATTACATTTATGTTTATGGCTTATTTATGTTACACATTTCTAATATTTCCCAGTTTGCAGCATTAAAATATATATTTGCCTCCAGGATTCCTCATGCTTGAGTGCTTGAATTAACTTTCTACAAGTATTCTTTAGTTTTGTTTTGTTTTTTACTGTAAGCTCATTGAATTCAGGCAACGTAGGTCAGTCAATAAAGTAAAAATCCTGTAAATTATACGTGTTAGTAAAAGAACGGCTAACCAAAAACCAAAGCCCATCATCACTATTTGAAAGTGATTAAAATTCTGAAAACTTTGACAGGCATTTGGAATGATCAGTTTTCTACTCTGCATACAGCAGCCAATATATAAAACTTGAAATCTAAGTAATATGCGCACGTGCAGCTGACGTGTTAAGATGCAAATGAATGCAAACAATTAGGCTATTTGACTGTACTCCGTTCGTTTGAACTTAAACGCTTAGGCATGCAAGTTCAAACTCTGAAAGCAAGAAAGGTTTGTTCCACTGACAGGCTTTGTGTGTAAATCCTTTTGTCGTTTCCTCTCTCATAAAGTGTCGCTGTCCTGATTACCCCGCGGTGCAGCGGAGAGGCAAATGGGTGAGCATCAAAGGGAGCAGAGGGGCAGGGATGGGGGGAAGGGATATGCGAATGAGATGCTCACTGACCCTGCCATCATCACAAACCACCAGTCTGATCTAATATCCTGACTGACTGACGCAGTGGGAAGCTCGGTCCACATCAGACCAGCTCTGCCGACATGGAGCGTCTCATTCAAGCATCACAGAGTTGTAATAAAACCTAAACATAGAGCGTCAATGACAAAAATGCAATAACAGCAACTGTAGATTGTTTTATGTTCTTGCAACTCTGGCTTTGTGTTAAATATAATTAAAATGAGAATCACAACCAACAACTTTGGGTCATCCCTTTACATTAATGAAATCTTTTACATTTATATGTGTTTAGCTCTGGATGGATCGTGTGTACTGGCAAACAAATAATGCATGTTTGTGGCTATATATAATTAATGAGCTAAAGATGTAACAGCCTGTGACCACATGACTCAAGTCGCACCAATAACTATGAAAACGGGGCTCCTTAATAAAGACCATCTTTTGGTTTCTATTATCCCTTCGACTCAAATTTGACAAACCCATCTTGGCAGCGACGATTTTCCATTATTCATTAAATTATTTTCATATTTCAAGCTCTTAAAACACACAACCAAAACCTTTTTTGAAAATGACCACTCTTCTCAAAAGTTTGCCCACTCCTCCAACTCTTCATGCTTAAACTTTACCGAGGAATGAATTTGTTCTGCCAAGCCAAGTTGCAACGAAAGGTCCGCAGAGCACACCGACAGGCCTGTACGCCACCGCTTAGTAACATCAGCAGAACGGACAGTAGCGCTGGAGACTGACTGCATCCCACGTCTGCTCAGATTAAATGAGAGGCTGACGATGCTAATTAGGCAGAGTGAATTTACATCAACAAATTATGTAAGTAGCTACGAGAGTAACAAAGCGTGATACCAGTTAAGTCGCAGTTTGGCAAGCACTGCGCTGCCACTTCATGCTGATGTGGCCATGGTCGATCAAGCAGAGAAGCTTCAAATGCCAATTAGACATGAGTGGGTAATTGTGTCGGGGGGGCTGGTGGCACAAGGGAGTTTGTTATAATGTCCTGAGGCACTTTGTGTTTCTATCCTTCCCTGACATAGTAACTAACACATCTGAATACACTTAGAGGGAAGTGCTCCTTACGAGCACACGCGTGCACACCACATACACACAGGAGCACAAAGGAGGAACTGTTTTGTCCCTTTTTTCAGGACAGGAAAAACAGGGAACGCTTTCTAAAAATTTTGCAAAAAATATTAGGGTAATAAACCAACTTGAAAAAAATTAACAACTCGAGGGAGCATGACATTGCTTCATGATATTTGGTTCTTTTTTTTTATTTAAGCAATAGAATAGTAAGACAAATGTATCTACAGTACAAAAAAGCCTAAATTTGTCCCCAAATGCAGTTCAGTCCATTTACCCATCGATGCCTAAGATAAGCAAAATACTTAAGAAACCTTTTGATAATTTGTTAAATAAGAATAAAAATAAGGATTATAGTGTGGGAGAAGTTTTAAGTGCAGCACATATGTCTTTTATTCTATCCTAAAGTAAATAAGGGTCAAAGTACAAACACTTAAGTCATCCTGTAGGGTCGTAATGCTCACCACAATCAGTTTTTGTGCAAATAAAACCATATTTATTTCTAATTAGTTTATAACTGTTATAACTAACCGGGGACGTGGAAGAAAATCACTTCCGCAAATATGACCTCTATGAAAGAAACATAATGTTTAAAAATGGTAAAAAAAAAAAATTCAAAATAAAAAAAAAATAAATGAAAAAAGCCCTTTTGTTTTACCAAAAACCAGGTAGGGGAGAGAAAACAGCTGAAAGAAGATGCTCTGCTCAGATAGAGGGGTATTTTCAACTGTCTGGTCTACAAACAAAATGCTGTGTGTGGTGGAATTATAATATACCCACTGAGTGCAATGGTGGTGATGATTTCATGCTTACGGGGTGGGGACCACCACAAAAAACTTTTGCTTAGGGCACCCATGTGAATGGAAGGAATGGAAGATTGTTCTAATAGATGGAAAGATGGATGAAACTACATAGAGGGCAAAGAAACTCTGGTAATTATGCAAAACGTTTGACAGCTTGGGGAAAAGTTCACCTTCTAGCAGAGCAACAACCCCAAAACATACAGCCAGAGCTACATAACCATTTATATCAAAGCATATGCACGTGATCTGATGGTCTAGTTAAAGTCTAGACCACTTAAAATTGATGGTCACAGACACGCTTCATCCAGTCTGACTGATCTTATTTTTAAGGAAGGACAGGTAAGGATTTTTTATTTTTATTTTGAGTATTTAGTTAGTCAAAGCTGACAGGGGCACACAGCAACACTCTCGCAGCTACAGCAAAATGTGGTTAAAATGAACTTTTAAACCAGTTTAAGCTAAAATAAGGAAATCTAATAAAGTGATGCACCAACATGCGAAAGATCAAACTGGGATAGTTTTAAAACCAGTCCAAAATCACATGCTTGTTAATTTTTCAGTATTTGTTCATCATCCGCGACACTGTGCTGCTGATGACCTGTTGGGTTTTACACATTTCACTGCTAAATGAGACTGCGTGTTATGCTTTGCCACGGCAGAGTGCACAGATTCTGAAATTATTCTACTTTCACATAATAGTGCAGCAAAACGAAAGCAAACCCTTGATGGCCAAGGATGTTATTAGACTGCTAAAAGCAAAGGACACCAGCTTCCCTCTCCGTTCAGAAGCACCGGCGGTTTCCATCATGCCCTGGAGTCTTTTCTTTCCCCCTCACTCTCGCAGCAGGTCTTGATAACCCAGGATGCCCACCCACATTTCTGCTATCTAGGCTGCTCTTGATTCTAATTAGCTCAGACCAGTCTTATGCCTCCGTAAATCCCTGCATGCGAAAAGTCTCATGGTAACATTCTTTCACCTAATGGCTGCACAGCAAGGGGCATTTTCAACCACATTACCTCTTACTGAGTTACGATGTCCCATTGTTCCAAATAAGACAAATTTAATCGATCCAGTCTATAAAAATCCCTCTGCCACTGTGAAAGCCCTGCTTCCTGGGCTTTTTTATTTATTTATTCACTGCAGTTTCCCCCACCATAGAGAGTTAAGCTCCACATGAAGCACAAGGAAATTAGTTTTACTCCAAACCTTGCTGGAAAAATAAAGGAAGGATGCAGAGAAGAAATTCAAAGGTTTCAAAATTAGATCAATGGTCCCAGCAATCAATCAAAGCCAGGGTTCCTCAGGTGTCAGCCTTGGTTGTAAGTCCAAAATGAACCTTTTAAACAGCATGTGCAGAGTCCAGTCTCCTGTGAATCATTCAAGGGAAAAAAAAGTATTTGGGAAATCAAAAATGTTGGGCACGAAAGATAAAAAAAAAAAGGATTACCAACAACATAAATTTTTATTTTATTTTATATTACTCATGTTTCATGTGTCTTTTCTGACACACTCTGGATTGAGTAGAATGAGTAATGCATTAATGGGCAAAAAGGTTTTCCAATTTCATGGTCAGATTAGTAAAGTAGAGTTTCATATGTGACTAGCAAATATGACTGTCTCAGTGTTTAAAGAAAGGCAAACTTTTTAGCAAAGTACATCTAAAAAGTATATTTGTGGCCTGACTTTCAACCACTGGACACCTAATCCTGTTACCAAGCACTAAGAATATTAAGCCCGGCATAATACTTAACGTGATTAGCTAAAATAAATACTATATCCTGTGTAAATGCTGGGGGATTGGATTGAGCCGAACATTAAAACACTGGCCTTAAGCTCGCCTGCTGGAGAAAAAAAAAAAAAAAAAGGTGATAAGAAGAAAAACGGTGGGTGGATACTGGAGTAATCCTACCAACAGAGTGCTTCCTCCATGAAGGATTTAACCATTCCCAGTAGCTAGATAAACCCGATATTATAGTGCAGGGCAGGGGGTGGTGCTGTATGCGGTTTGTGTTGCTGGTGAGATGTGTGTTCAGGGTGCCTAATTAGTCCTCCATTTCTTTTTTTTTTCAACCTTCTGAAAATCTTCTATTAATCAGATTTTCCACATAATTGCTGTTTTAAACAGGAAATGGACAGTGTTACTCTGCTAATAACCACTTTGTATTAATAGTGCCATTTTTACTGAGTTAAAGAAATCTCAGATGTGCTGGCGTTCCAGTCAGCACATTCTTAAAATAAGATTTTAACTATTAACGACTTGTTACCTAAAGTGATCGGACCAAAATCCCCCGACAGATTTCAGGAAGTGCTAAATAAATCCTAAACTGCCCAAAAGTAATTTACTTTAAACATCTAAAATTAAGTACAATTTGTTTCTTACAACAAATATTCTGTGATTTCACTTTTATTTCTCGCAGTACTTCCCACCACTTAAATTTTGTGTTGCATAGAAACCAATTAACTATATATTTCTAAAACTAAGCAGGGAAAATCTGAGAGAAAATCTTTTAGCTTTCCTAATTTCCACAAAGAACAGCATTACCATTACATTTTTTTTTAACATCTAGGCCTTTTTGTTGATGTTCTTTTATCAACTTTCCATATAAAAAATGTGTCTTGCTCACTCTAAAACAACATTTATTCAAAGATTTCTTTTCTTTAATAACTTGAGAACCATTTCTCACTTTAAACCATTAATGTCATTCCATAACAGAGTGTTCACATTCAACGTCAGGAAAAAGGAGCTTCAAACAGAACTATTATAAATGCTTTTAAATGTATGCGAGAAGTCAGGGAAGGAATTGTAAAAAAAAAAAAAAAATAGTTAAATAAAATATCCTTGCAATCAACTTTCCCAAATGCACATGTAGAATGAATACTAATGAACTTTACAGATGGAGCTGCTGGAAGAAATTAGGAATGGGGCAATTAAAGAATGCCTGAAGCAGCTGAACAGAGCACAAAGTATCCAGTCTTTCTAATTAAATGCTGTGGCAGAAACCTGGCCTTTCACCTCCTCTTCCATTTCACTCCACTCCCAAGTGGTAGTAAAGACGAGGGGTGCCTCACAAGTTTTATGCTAGCATTCTCCACTTGAAGGAAAAGCCTGTCTTATTCATGGATAGCAGATTTTATCAGCAGCAGAAGTCGTGAAGTAAATAGATATTGCTGACTTTTCTCAGTCCGGCAGGATTATCCCAGCCTAGCGCTGTGCAGCTGATTCAAAAGTCAGCAGCTCTTTTAACAGTGAAGAAGAAGAAGAAGAAGAAGAAGAAGAAGAAGGGGAAAAAATGCTTGATCTATGAGAGAACCTCAGTCATGCTACTGCAAATTTCCCTTTACAGCTGCTCAAAAATACCCATACAGGTGAGCCGTTTCTGTAGGACACTTGCATCCCTTTTGATGTCAAGAAGGTTATTTCAACAGCTCTAATATCCGTAGTACACACTATACACGTTTGGCACAATTGGGTAGAGATGGCTGAGACGCAGAGCTTTGTAAATTTAAGAGAACAGGACAGGGAAAGTTTCGCAATCAGTTCCCACATGGACTTCTTAGAAAGGACGAGACAGAAAGGAGGAACAACTGTCAAAGGGAAGCTGTCTGGTAATGGTACGGAAGTTAATAAAATGAAACCAGGTAATGGAAATTGCTTTTAAACCACAAGCTACATTCCCCCTAAGATAGAGATCGCTTAGGCTAATAGAGCCTGACAGCCTATTCCACAGCAGTTCTTCACTTACAGGACATTCACCTATTCCACTGTCTCCTCCCAGCACCAGGAAAACCCAAGTAAAAGATAAAGCCGCAACATCACACAGATTAACTACTCCCTGTTATTGAGTTATTTAACGTCAGGTTGAACTAGATAGTGTGTAGTAGAAGCACAGTCCCTGAACCCAAATGATTTCTGTTTCACAGGAAGCCGAGGGGTGAAGTAAGACTTCAGCACCATGCACATATTTATAGAGGAAGAGTCCTCCTTATGCCCTGGCCAAATACTTCTACTCTGATAAGACTGATTTACAAGTTCTTTTTTGAGACAAATTGTCAATTTTCAAACTTGTATTTAGTGTAAAAATTCTAATTCATACATTTTACCAAAAACTGCACCTAAGAAATCATCAACCTGACGTTTTCAGCATCCATTACCGTTTCTTCTTGGGTCTCTTAGACAGAACGTTTCTACAATATTTGGTACATTGAAGTCACACTAAACTTTTATGTTACGACTATCTATATGTTTCTAGGCTGATCATCATAATTCTACTGATTGTAACTACTCAAACTGCATTAACATATTCCTATTTGCTACGTAAAACCTCTCCCCCATGAGACATGCTTTTCAAAGAATCTTCTAGTCTCACTTAAAAGTTGAAAATGACAAAAAAAAAGATGGTAAATCCATTTTGAAATCCTGATTTCAACTCACAGTTAGGCTATTGTCACAATAGCAAATCTTGCTGGACGATAAATTGTCCCACACGTTTTTACGATAAACAATATTATTGTTGTTTTGAGACCTTTTTCAAGTAGTGTAATGGTAATGGCATAAGAATGCAAGAACACATTTGCAAAGACCATTAAGTTTTAAATTCCAGCGAGCACTTACACTTTAACTGGAAGACATTTTAAATATACAAAATAAATAAAACAAATAAGATGAGTTATGAAGGCTGGGTAAACAAAATTGTCCTTCAAAAAAGGGTTAGTTGAGACCAATGCACCAGACTGAAGACTTTGTCATCCAGTTTTTCATACAGAGAGAAAAGAAAAAAATTATAAAATCATGCAAAGGGAAAATATTGAGCTCAGTTTAATTTATCATGCGATTAACTGATTTCCTTATTGTGACAAGCCTACTCACAGTGAGCGGAGCAAATGAGAAAAACAGAAATCTTCATGTATATGAAAAAAAAAACACTGCAGATATATCCATTGTGACACAACATGTCATAGTGGCACTAGATAATCAAATCAGATATTCATTCAGACCTTAGGTGATCCATTTAACACGATGACGACTATTTTTAGACTATTTATAATTGGGATTTACCTAATTTTTTAATGAACTTTCTTAGGGTTAATTGCATTGGCACTGTAGCATGATAGAATAAGGACAACCAAGTTAGGAACGAGAAAAAGTCCTGAAGTGATTTGAAAATGTTAAATAATTACTAAAGACGAGAAATGTAGATTACAAGACAGAGATGGGTCGTTTGCGGTCCTCGCTTGTCGTGTGTGGAAGTGACCTACACAACAATTACATGTGAAATCCTCTGGAGAAGCTGGAAATCTTTTTCTTTGTTTTGTTCTTATTTGACTTGCACATGCATATCAAAATCTTTGATGCTATTGTTTACATAAACTGAGCCGTAGTTAGTAATTCAAGAGAGTGAAAATGTGCCAGGTTCTGGAAATGGAGAAGTTTCCTCACAGGGTAACACACTGGGTGCGGTGATGAAACAAACTCGGAAATGTCACTGCTGAACAATATTCTTAATTTCATCCCTGCTGTTGTGTTCCTGTTGGGGTTTTTTTTTTCTGTATCCATTTAGAATTTATTTTATCTATTTACACAGTTTGCTGTATATTTTCTATTCTACAAGCAATACCGATATATATACACAGACAACTCGTACAAGCAGTTTGAGAAACATGCTTTCTTGGACGTCTACTTACAGCCTTGCATGATTCTATGTTCATGTTAAAGTCCAAGTCTTCCAGTTGTTTAACATAGCGTGTGTGAATATATAAAATTTAAAGCAGTAGCGTTTTTGCTGGGCTCTTCTGCCCCTGGTTGACCCATACTCAACTAAACCAAGCCTTCAGAAAAAGGTGCTCTGTCTAATCTGACTTCATTTTATGCCTCTTTAACCATGACCAATGTATTTAAATGGCTGTTTCTTCAACAGATGCTCAGTTCAAATTATTCCTAACTGGAAATTTTGTAGGAGTGATATTAAATATCCTTCAGGCCGGGATGCCTAAAGAGAACATAGGAACATCAAAAGGCCAAACACATCAAAAACTAAAACTAATGATCTTAGCCCACCTGTGGGGATAAGGAGGGCTTCAACTCTGTCCAATAACCCGCTGGCGATAAAACACCTCGTTTCTTTAAATGGGGATTTGACCATTCGACCATCCCTGCTACTGCTAACTTTAGAAATGATTTAATATGAAATACATAATGTATATTTCCCAATCACTGAAACCAATGGGAAGCAGTTGCGGCGAATATGAGCCATCTTATCCGGCATATCTACACCGGTCTTTGGAACTATAATCTACAATATAAGCTGAGTTAATAGGAAAGCTTTCATTTTCCCAATTTGAGATACACCCTGACATAAAGGGGTTTTTTCCCCACCATTTCCTCAGAAAAATTTTTATTTTGGTCTACAGTGACACACTAACTACAGGAAGACTGTAACCACCCAGAGGCTAAATCACCAAGAACAACGATAAGGGAATAGGATTAAACTTACGATGTGCATGGGTCTTTATCAAACATTGCAAATCGAGGACCTGAAGGTCACCAATAAAAATCAAGGCAGATGTGTTATATGGCCCTATTGCTTTTGAATGAGATGACAAAATTATGGCTCGTTATTCCCTCCCCTTTTTATGTCTTCAAAACACAGGATCTTACTCTAGCAACAACTCAAAACTAGTTTTCATTCGTTTCAAAATCAGAGCATGTTGTAAAGCTGAAAGAAACTTTTTTTTTTTTTTTTTAGGAAATATCAGAAGAAATCAAATTGTGAACTATGCCACTTGTTAAAGCGTTTTTTTCATTATGTAAATATGTTTTTCTGTACATGATAAGTAAAATAAATGTCTAAATAAACTATAAAAGATTTCAAAATAAGATCAGTTGCATGTATGAAATCATAACTTTGAAAGTGTGAGGGTCTAAACTTCAGGCAGCTGTTTTAAACCATGACATTACAAAGAAACCATGGGGGAAACACTTTGGCTCTGTGTGTTAATACTTAGCATAGCAACCTTTCACAGAGACCAATTAAACATATTCTAACTTCAACTCAGATGGGAAATGTCTCTATGGGATTTCTTTCTTTCCTTCTTTCTTTCTTTTGTATTTGTTCAGTGTTTGATTTTTATATTCGTGAATTTGGTCACTTTGCTCCCAAATGTCTTTTTTTTATAGCTATGTGGTGGTTTGGGTGGTTACTACCTTACTCTGGCATACTGCATGCTCATAGTGCCGTCAGCAGGAAGTAGTCCAACACATTTATAATATTATTATTTATTTGATCACTCAGACTGTGTGTAATGAATTGGAATTTCATCCCCAGCTGGCCAGATGATAATTAAAAAAGGGATAGTGACATCATAGAAGAAGTAACTCTGTCCTGTCGTACCAGCAGGTTTTTATGAGTTGAGGTTGATTTGGGGATTTTTCAATAAAAAAAATTAGCTTACCTCAGAAAATGAAGCATCTACTTTTACAGAATAGCATTTACAGCAACCTTCATGAAACATGTTAATGTTTTTGAGTTTCTGTTCTCGTTAGATGGACAAGATTAACTTCTCAAAATAAAGACGTTCAGAAAGGGAACATACTGACTGCGGCTGAGTTTTGGAGGGCCTGGTTCCTTACACGTTATTTTCTTTCCATGTGTCAGTAGCTGCACCTGTTTTACTTTTCAATGATTTATCACAGCTATCTCTCCCCACATATCCAACAGGAATATTTCTGGCTGACTTTATAGCACCCAGAAGTTGATGCAATAAGATGG
Organism: Poecilia mexicana; assembly: GCF_051168715.1. Classification (NCBI taxonomy): domain Eukaryota; kingdom Metazoa; phylum Chordata; class Actinopteri; order Cyprinodontiformes; family Poeciliidae; genus Poecilia; species Poecilia mexicana. The sequence goes on from NW_028263372.1 coordinate 21,091,962, forward strand.
AAAGATTCTCCTAAACTCTTGATACATAATAAAAGAAAATAAAAAAATATCTAAGCCGTTCTTGTAACTTTAATTCTCATAGTTAAAGCCAATAATTACAACTGAGTTCTGCAAGGCTTTGATCAGGTTTTAAATACAGCACTTCAATTTCACAAACATCAGCAGCGAGCACAGATATGCAAAACTGAAGTGAGTTTCCCCTGAAGAAAGCCTTTTTTTTCTCTCTCGTTTTGGCAGGGCCTGGGTGAATGTTAACCTGTAAGGTTTAACTGAGAACAGCTGTCTTTGAGCCCCGAAGAACTCGACATTCCCCCCCATCAGAAGAATAAGGCCCCAGTCCTGTTAGCCACATGCCACATGTATTTGATTTTCAACATCTGCTGGCTTCATGGTTCTGTGTTTACCATTCCCACTGCACATTCTTCACAAATTCAGTAGCTTCCTTCGCCTACATTTGTAAATGTTGTTGATTGTGGAAACCGTCCATGTTTACTTTGAATCCCAAGCCAGCTCTAATCACCTGCAGCTGCTCACTGCTTTGGTCCACTACATTCTTCAAACCCAAGGTAAGTATTTTCTCTCTCAATTATGTATTTATGTAAACCTGAGTGTGGAGTGTTACAACAAGCATTTAAAACATGCAACAGAAATCTATTCATAGTACTTTAATTGCATGTTGTTGTTTTTTTTAAGTAAAATTGGTTAAATTCCAAATAAATTCAATAAAACAAACCCTTACCACAGCTGCCGTTCTTTTTCTGTCATTGCTGGTCTTTATGTAAAAATATCTACATTTCTCTGCAACTGTTGGTCTGCAGAGACAGTTGTTTATCTTTCCTCAGATGTCTTTGATATCTGCTGGCGTAGAAGGAACAGAGATGGGAGGAAGAGAAGGGAGAGAAATAGTCAAGCAGCAGTCCTCTGCTCTTTGCCTCAGGACTTTGTCTGCTCTCACCTACACTTTTTGGCGGCAACGTAACAACAAATTTTACACCGTCTGGGACACAAATTGGCATTCTGGACTCTGGTTATTCCTCAAGTATAATCTAATTATAAAACACTGCCAGTGGGTTAGAAATCAGAGCATTAAAAAGTTTGACAGGCAGACATAAAAGTGAAATTTCATAACAGAGAGAGTGCAAGAGTAAAACTTCAGAGCATTTGCTGGGAGAGGTTTGGGATAACTGAATTACTCCAGCTTACATGCTCTGTGGTGACTTATAAGTACAATATTAGGTGCTGTAATAAGATTTACTATATTTAAGGCTTTGAAGTCCATCCAAAGATTTTGGGACAGGCATTAGATGTCATGCTGCAGAGGGTTGGATGAGCTGCTAGCACAGAGTGCACAAATGCGCTTTTAATTTTTCAGAATATATCCACTGGTTTCTGGTTACAGTGTTTTAACATTTTTTGGTAAAAGCATGTTTGGGTCTTCATGCCATACATCAGATTAAAACCAAAAGCTGGTTTTACAGTTCAATATCAATATGCAGAGCAGAGCAGGATTTGAACACATCAGGAATAAAACCTGCATATAGTAAAATAAATTAGATTATTAATAATTGTACTTTGGGCCGAGCAGTGAATTCGCTTTAGCAAAGTCACTTTCCATAGAAAATATTTACTAAAAAGTCCCTTTAGAGTCTTTTGGTCTGATAATACAGATTTTGATGTTAATACTTTATTGTCAAGTACAAGTTTATTGGGACATGGAAAGAATCAAAGGCACAGCAAGCCTAAAGGACATTTTGGGTGTTTCATCACCTTATTTGCATAATTTGATATGTGCATATTGCTGAAATGTTGTGCTATAGGAAGGTGGAATAAGAAAAAGGGATAGCCAAAAGTAAATACAATTTCAGCAAGGGATAAAGCTTTTTTTTTTTTCTTTATCTGGACTTCAGACCATTCATTTTGACCTAAAACAGATGTTTTTGGTTACTTGTTTTTGTTGTTTTTACATTTAATGCAAAAGTTTTCTTGAGTCCAGAAAATTACCTAAACATCAGCAACCCACCCTGCAGTACTTAGTCTTGCAGTTTCGACTCAGAGGGAGTAAAGGTAAGCTTTGCTGGTAAGACTGCAGCTGGGAGGGCTGGTGGTGAAAGGACTGGCAGGCCTGTGAATGCTTTGGGATGAGGAAAGGAAGTACTCCCTGCATGCTGGAGTCTCTTACGATCTCCAACAACTCCTTATAGACAAATTACAGTGACATTTGTGTGCAAGTAGCAGGACCGTCTCTGGCTGACACTAGAGTGCAATAAACTACAGCAATCAGCTACAAAATGCAGAAACTATTCTGAGATTAGAGTATCGTGACAACCACATGTGACAGACAGCTGTGCAAAAATAACGAGCACAAAACTCAAGGGAAAAACTAAAACATTTACTGTGGTCACTAAAACACCAAGGCAGTAAATCTACCTAATCAGAAAGCATGATACCGAAGCCGTCATCATAAAAAGAAAATACACACATACACTTTTTTTTGCCATGGAAGACAAATGTTAACCCTTGGATTGTCTTTAAAATTGCAATTTTAACACCTGCTGATAGCTTTCAGAATAACACTATGCATACACTTCTAGTCCACTGATATAGTTTGTTTTGTTTGTGACTAAAAGATAAACACCTATTTTAGTAGATTGTGTCTGAATCACGTGTTGCTGAGTTATTTATAAGGAGAGGAAAAAATAAGCATTTTCCAGTAAAGAGAAAAAGAATTAGCAAAATATGAAAGAAACAGAAAGAAGTGACAGACTTGTGGCTTAATTGTAGCCTGTCGTGTGAATCATGACTTTTTTTAGAATTGCAATCTGCCTGTAGTTGCAGCAATGAGAGCGGAGGAAGTGAATGAAGCCATTCAGTCCGTGCTGGTCAAACATTCACATATTTAGTTAACATCAACAGCCGCCTCGTTCGGATCAGCACTTCTCTGTTCGCAGTGGACGGTGGTTGTACGCAGTTTCCGGTAAGCTTCACAGCATCAAACTGGCACATTGCATACGTCATGACCACATGTTAGCAATTGGGTAACATTTAAAACTTCAACTTGATGCCTCCAGCAAGCAATCATGTCTCTACAGCCGAGGATCCAGACGAAACAGCGTAGAACAAGAGGCTGGTTTTTTACCAGGATAGCATAGTTGGATTACTGGTATGAATTTTGATATCACCTTGTAATTCCAGATATTTTTGTTATAGTTTTATTTGTGTAGTATTCTGTAATACTCTTAAAAGTTTTACCGGAGATCAAATCTTTCAGTATATGAAAAAAAAAACTTGCATATAAAACAGACTGAAATCTGTCTTCCTGAAGTCATGATTAAACTGAAGACCGTCTTGTCTGTGAATTTAGTTTATGTTCTCAGTACTTACGACTAACCAAAGCTACCAAAGCTCAACCAAATATAATCATGTCTGTTTTCTTTGCCACAGCAGCAACAATGAGCCCATTCAATCCACAGAACACAGTGACTGAATAAAAAAAAAATAAATGAAAATGTCTCTCCGTTTACCCTGAATCAATATCTTGCAGACAATGCATCCCTTTCTTCTTTTCATAATTTTACATGGTAAATTTCCTGAAACACTAATGAGAAAGAATGGAAGAAAAGCGAAGCATGAAATAGCTTGTGGGTTTTGTCTCCTTCCCATTCTCCTCGCTCCGTGCTAGAAGATGGTATTTTTATTATTAATTTTATTTAATTATACCACGAAGCTCTTTTTTTTTTTTCTTTTTTTTTTTTACACACTCTGCCTGTGTCCTACTCCTGCTGTGTGAGTTTGTAATTTAATAAAGCTTCATTTAAAAGAGAAGTTGATTAAAAAATTAAGCTCTGGTGATCGCCACACCTTCAGCCCTCCCCAATTTAGGGAAAAGACCTGATATTTCCCCATTATTAAAATGTCGGGCAGAAATTATCACCGCAGGACAAGTTAATGCTTTCAATACAATCATGTGACAATGACAGCAAAGCCCGCCGAAGAGAGAGTGTCCCACTAAAACGTTCAGAAAGACAGAAGATTAAACCATTTCCCTGAAGGTCAAGCAGGTTTTTTCCCCGCCCACTCCCATCATGCCATCAACCAAGAGTTAATTTTATACGCAATTCCATCGGCTTTTTCTGACAGCAGGTGACTGCCAAAAGTTGTCTTACATGGCTGTACAGGAGATTTCTTGCACTTCTGCATTCTCATAGTGAATGATGACACAGTTTGCAATACTGGATGGAGATGAAGGGGAAAAAGTCCAAAGCAGCGTACTGTCCTCTCCTTGGTTTCTCTGCAGAAAATTGCACCAACCCCCTTATAACTTCTATTTGGACAAACTCTTTGAAATACAATCTCCTTAAGTTTTCCCATCTGTTCGCCACACTGTACACATGCACATAAATTTGTGCACAAAATGTGCAAGCTGTCAATTTTTATTTAAGGAGAAAATATATAATAATAAATTTAATCTCCACACTGCAGCTTAAAGAGAAATACATTCTCGCTGCTGGAGAAACCTAATCCACACAATTAAAGCTGGAAAATTATACCCTGGATCTAATGGCAGTTTTGAAGCATAAGTTATTGATTTGGAAATGAAAACCTGTACTCTTCAAGGTTAAATCCAGTCCACCCTCATTATTACTCTGTCCTTGAGAGGCCCGCACCAGGGCTGCGGCAAAGAATCGAGAGGACTGCTTTAATGAAGGTGAATTTAATGGGATTTAATGTTGCTGGGGGCAATGGAGCAGCTGAGATATGGTTTTAACAAAGAGCAAGGGACCACAAGTAAAGGCAGGGGAGCAGCCATTTTTTCCTTTCTTTTTATTTATTTCACATTTGGCTGAGCAGAGTAAAAAGCACCACATTCTCTCCTCCAAGAGTCACTGCTTTCATTCCTGCAATCATCACAACCAAGGCCTCGAGCTCCCAATCACAGCATTTACACGTACTGCAATAGAAACACCCAACCTAATTGGTAGCTTCATGGTGTTCAGGTCAGCGGAAAAAAAAATAAAAGAAAGACCTTTAAGTAATAAAAAAGAAATGAGGGTCAAATATTGGGCCATCAGAACTGAAATGTACGTTTTATCTTTGCAGAAGTAAAAGAGAAATGTTACTGACTGTGTATAGAGTACTGTCATTCAAGATAATATCATGATGTACTCTGCACTCTGGTTCATACATAAAAAGATCCTAAATGAATCTGGCAAAGGAGGAGGCCTGACTTCAACAGATCTGGACTTAATGTACTTTAACGGTTTTGTACAGTCCTCTTTAAAATGTCCTCCTAGAGCCACTGGTCTCGTCAAATCTGCTCTCATCCCAGCACCTGGTGGCCCGGGATGTCAAAAAAATACGAGAAGCATATTTATAGGGCTGCAGCTATTAATTATTTTTGCCTACTCCATCAAATAAGTCTTCAATTAGTAGAGAAATTGAACACACAAATGCTACTCCATGCCCGCTTTGGTTGAAAAGCTTTTCTTTTGCCCCTGTCAAAAAATAGGAATCCTCAACATTCAGTCAACTTTATTTTTATTTATTTTTTTTAAATGTATCAGAAACTTTTTCCAAAGTATTTCTGTTCCATAAAAAGGCTAACACTCGTCTTAACCTTAAAAACCTTTTAAGAGATGAGCTGTCAGGACCTCTGCAGCACCACGATAAAGGCTTTTCTCCGTTTCCACAACATGCTGCAGCTTAATTAGATCAGTATAAAGAAAGAATAACCTTAAACTTTAGTTGTCAAGCACATGTTCTGTTGACAGCCTAAAACTTTTGAATATGTTCTTAATAAAGCATTTCTTCAGAACTAAATCAAATCGGTGAGTGCCTCAGATATTTTAGGCTGAAAAGGTAAAAATCCACCATCTCATATAACTGGACCTAATTTTCTGTAATTATTACTGTAAAGACGCTCAGAGCCACCAGAGCAGTTAATCTGTGGCACACATTATTATAAGTCATATTTTGACTCTGACTCTACTTGAGAGTCAGCATCATTTTTCAGGAAAAAAGCACCACTGAGTCCAAAACTGAAGTCCGATTGTGTCAGCAGGTAATGACTGAAATATACTTAAGTGACTCAAATGAGTCATTTGAAAGAACATTTTAGCACTTCTTATGATCTTGCTAAGCTAATATGACCGAATTGTTTGTCTGAAAGCCAGATGGTAACTGTGAAGATTACATAAAAAAACTAGAGACTGACAAACTTTTTTATTTACTTTTATAAATGCTAATTTAGGGAATCAAAACGTTTTTAAGGAATCCATGATTATTTATAAGTTTCAGTAATGGTGATCAGTTTTTCATTAGTTAAGACGATTAAAAGCTTGAGAAATTTACCAATATTTAAAACTGTCCCTATCATGGCGTTTTATTGACATTAAATCAAAATGTTTAGCTTGTTGACATTTTGGTAACTTTGAGAAGTCTCTCTGTCGTTCAAATATGATGTGTTGGTAAAATAACAGAACCCCACCAGTTGAGACATCTTCTGCACAGGAACAGAGTTCACACTTAGACCTAACCTTAGAATCGTCCGACTGGGTCAGGAAGAACTAATCAAACTTTCAAGACGTAGTTGCATCAGATGTCTTCTTATTTGGTTTGCATCCTGCGCTGCATTAAACTAGGCTGTATTTATGTAAAACTGTGCATGAATCAAGTTTCCTTGGAGGTATGCAGAAAATCTCTTGGGAATGTTCTTTTCAAAAGTGTGGCAAAGTGCCCGTTAGCAAACAGAACAATTGTTTCAATTCTAAAGTCAGGAAAGATGGGGGTGAAGACTACGTGGGGGAAAAAAATGCAAGTCGGTTCTGCGAAAGTTACCCATGTGTGACTGAGCAACAAATGACAGCTAGCAACAGGTTAAAGTCCAAAGAAAAACTTGGATAAGCCATACAAAATCAATATATTGGGGAATAATATACGAGTAACTCAAACAAACTGACTTTCCAAAATGAGCCAAAGGGGAAACTTAAATACGGAAGAAAAACAAAAATCTAACTGAAAGCAATAAGCAAATCCCATTTTCTCTCCACGTTTCTAAGATGTGGTAAGACCCGATTTGTAGGTCCCCCTGTAAACCTGCTCCACCCCTTTTCCACTTCTTTGTTCAGCCAAAGGACTGGAGCAGCTGGCACTGCGGTAGCTCAGAAAACAATCAATCCAAACACACGTAACGGTGTAAACTAAAATATGTGCGCTTACTTTAGGATACAGTATTGTATGATTTCATAAATTCATTTTTAACCAAAAATAGTTTTATTACTTGTAAATCAAATCCAACATTTAAAGAAACCAAAATAAGGGTAAAGAAATATACAGTTGTCTCTTGTAGCTGCGTAATGTTTAATAGATATTCCCAGATTTGTACGGCTGTAACTGCAGCTGTCACAGTGATCCAGGAAGGCTCTCCTGATTGATTATAGTTGGTTCCAAATCCTGGTTTCATCTGCCCAGTTAGATTCCCCTCTTCAGTTCAGGTAGGTTTAGGAATCTTTTAGTCTTCTGAGGGACTGATAAACACTTACAATATTACTATATTATATAAGTATATACATTTGCTGGATACGTCCATGTAATAATAACCTCAATATTGTGCATGGCGCCGTCTTGACACGGTTAAGAACAAGTCACTTGGCTCTGCTGTTAACTGTGTGGAGATCTCATCAGCACAGAACCCCATTTGTCTCATGTAGTTTGATCTTTCAGCTTTTTTAAAGTTAATGGAAACAAGATGTGCTTTCTGTTTCTAACATTTAAAGTTCAGCTTCTTCTATAACGCCAGAAACTTGACATGTTTAAACTTGTTTTGAAATTTTGTCTTTCTTCATTTTTCCTCTTCCTCTTGGGGCACAAAAAACGGCTGTAAGGATGGATCTGGAATGGAAGCGCCATGATTTCATGCATGCAGTTTTTTTTTTGTATTATGTAGTGTCTCTAAGAAACCCACAGCAGTTTCATAGATAAATGTTGCTCTGCCTCCATCTTCATCTCTAGTCAAGAAAAAAAAAAAGATGTTTAATTCCTTCAAAAGAAAAGCTTTTTTTTCCATCTCTGTGGAAGAAATGAATTTACCTGAGGAAAAGGTTAGGATCCCATCCTCCCTAATAGCTATGTTACATCCTTTGACTGGAGTAACTTCAGTCAGATGCTTCTTGTATCCATCTACGATTCTCTGACATCGTTCTGAAATAAGATTTTTCCCCACTCCTCACCATCAGCTCTGAAGGTTTCTTACATGTACAGCTGGTTTCAAGCCACCCTGAAGCATCTCATTGAGATTAAGATCTAGGTTTTGACTCGACCCTATGATATTCTATTTTTCAGTTCTCAGCCAGTCCTTGGTGAATTTACTGGTATGTTTTGGATCATTGTCAAGTTGCAGGATCCAGTTCTGCTACGGCTCAATTTCTTTTGCAGATGGTCTCACGTTTTCCTTCAGCAACCTATGATATTTTATGGTGGTGCGCTGAATTGCTTAAAATACAAATAAAATCTAAATTGCACATACAAGTAGACAATTATTGGCTAAACCAGTACTGATAGACATGTCTTGAGAATTTGGAAATCTTTGGTTTTGATTTTTTTTTTTTTTTTGGCATAAAGACAACCTTATATTGAGACAAACACCATCATAAAGACTGATGAGACTTGGGGTGAATACCACACATATTCGCATATGACAGTTTTTTCATAAGAGTTTGGATTTGTGTAATATATTTGTGAGATTCTAGCCGTTCTCCCGAAAAATACTGTTGCAATTTCTGGTGACAAGAACCACTGCCTTGCCCAAAATGGCCGTTCTCCACGAACCGCCCCTCAATCAGGTAGCAAAGGCCCTTTTTTCCTTTTTTCGAAAATACTAAGAAGAAAAATTGACACGTGAATGACAGGAAAGCTAACCTCAAGTAGATCTCTATATAGATTCATGACACACAGTGAAGGACAATAAACCAAGATTATTAGTATTTGTTTTCCACATGAAATTAGTTTCCTACCCAGATGAGGAAATCAGAGTGCCAGGTGGATATCCACCACCCTATAAAAAGTGTACTTTTGTTTACCTGTCGTTTGTGCCTGGAGGAACTCATGGCATTTTTCATTAGTATGAAAAAAATAATAATAATAATACAGAACCACGTATGACTCTAATCACCACTGGCTTTGGGGTGGGGTATACGTTTAAAATAGATATGCTGTTATTTTCTGAGAACTCTCGCAACTTCCAAGAAGAGACTAACCAATAAACTCTTTCCAGATTTTCTTCCTTTTCAGAAGAATGTCTTTTTAATTTATAAGTGGACTTTGGGAACCTTGTCAGTGCGAGTTAAGTTTTTGGGAATTGCTAAAAAGCTGTGATAGCTGTAAAACAAGCCCCGCTGTTCACACATCTGCATTTTCCATTTAATCTTTGACTTTCATTGGTGCAGTCTGTAATCCCTCAAATGTGACTAATGGGAAACATTAAGCACAGGTTTGGGAACAAGTGGATTTAATTATAAGACTGGCTCACAAAAGACCATGGAAAAAGAACGTTTTTTAAATCATTCTTCACAGTGCTCTGTTTTCCTTTTGTTGGCAGCTGTGCACGGATCCACACATTAAAAATGCATCAAGCAGGAAAAAATTATCTAGATTTCTCCACGGTTTACCCATCCAACGGTCGTAACTGAGCGTTTAAAGTCAGAAACAACAATAAGGTCGTAAACTAAAACCTAAAGCACTTTTCCACATTCATATTTTCTCGAGGAGTTAAAAACCGTTTATTCCAGCAGTCGACTCAACTTACATCTTAACTTATCTAATTAATAGAGTCAGCCAAAGGGATATGTATAGTTAGCGGCCATAAATTTTATAGAGGGTGAGAATTAGTAATACATTTGCCAAAAGTTGAAACTGATTGAAAATTTAACATAACTTGTAGATGTGCATTGTACAAGGCAATAAATGAATTTCCACAAACAGGTCAGTTAGGTAATATGTTGAATTTCATCCTTTTTTATTTATTTATTGCATGAGTAATGAAAGAAAACTAGAAGTTACGTATCCAGCAATAAATCTATCTAAATTTGTATCCTCAAAAGAAACTTGTGTGGGCACCAACATTGGTTCTACTCCTTGGGCCCCCATCCTTGTAAATCGAACCCTACTGGTGATTTAAGAGGACCTCAGCAGTGAAAATCAAGAAAAACCCTGGTGCAGAAACTCCATACAAAGAAACATTAACCAGTTATATTCCCCTTACGGTTATGACAGTCTGTAAAATCGATTCCTTTGAGCTGTAATCACTGGAACGTCGACAGACACATTTGATCTGTATTGATGAATTTGATGATGCCACTTGACAAAATGTAATGTTTGTTACTGGCTTCCCAATGCGATGTTTTTATGGTGTAAAGCACTTTGAACTGCCTTGTTGCTGAAATGTACCATACAAATAAACCTGATTGATTGATTGATTGATTGATCCAGCAGGGCAGCATACAGAAGGATGGACTTGGAATTCAAGATAATCCACCGATTTAACTCCGACTTTTTCCCAACAGGGTAAAAACAGACTAGTTTTATGTTTATTGCCAATGATTTAATGAAGTGTAGTTACAAAGAGCAGCTGGGCATAAAACGAAAATGTGCTTTAAATATAATCAAAGGAGGTGACGTCTGTGAGCTAGTTCAAGCAGTCGACTCAAGATGTGCTGCTGCTTCACATGTGATTTACCTGCTGCTCTTTCCAGCTCCTGCTTCATGTTTTCCAGCCCCTCCACCATTTCAGCATGTCCCTTGGGCTCCGAGGTCAGAGACCCTCTCCTTAATTCCTTACATGCGGAAGAAATGTTCAAAGGGGGCAGAGATGTGTTCACCATGAGCGATATGACCACTGTGGGATGAGCAAGGACGACGGACACCAAAATGTATGATTTAACTGACTGGTCTACTGTTACCACTGCCCAACAGTAGACCTAAGCGCTGGCATAACTGGAACCGTAAGACGTATGTACAACTAAGTCCAGAACTATTGTAAATATTTGCAAAATATTTGCATTCCTTAGCTGTTACAGGTGGATCCTAATGGCAGCAATCTCCTCCATTTGGCAAAAAACAGGAACATTTTGGGAAGTAAGTGCACAAAAAAAAACCCCAAAAAAAAACAGTCTGAACCCCAATTCATTTCATACAGGTCCTTACTTGGATGTACAACTGAATCAGATGTATAAATGAATTTAGTTTGAGGCAAGTTTTTAGTGCCTCAAACTTAAAACTGGTCATTGGTGATTAGGCAACACAAGACGTTTAATTAATGTGAAAGACACTCCCAAATCTGCAGAAAAAAATGTTTCAGCAAAACGCATTGATTAATTACAGTCAGTAATAATTACAATTAATTAAAATTAATTACACACCCATGTCTCCCCTCATCACTTCATTCAATTAAAACATTAATGAATTATGTGTCTACCTTATCACAATTAAGGAGGACAGGGAAATGGTGAACTTCCTTCCTTCCTTTCGGTCACCGTAAGTGAGTAGACTGCAGGTTTAATAAAAAAATATGTTGTGGCAACTTTGGCAGACGGGATTCTGACAGGAAACAAGATTTTTGAAGTTGGTGAAGTCAGCTATTCCACTTTCCAAACCACAAACCAAAGTGAAAATGCATGCAGTAGGCAAGTACTTTTAACCGAAATGTAATCACAGCAGGATCAGTCAATGGTATCAATGCTTTCATTCTCCAGGAACTAGCTGCATACATTCATGACATGAGCCTGGGCGTTGTCGTGCACCAGGACGGATCCGGGACTCAAACCCACTAAATTACTGTCTTGACTACCATTTCATTGTTGTCCCTATAGTGCAACTGTTGGTTATTTCATTACCGCCATAACAGCCGATACTGACCAACCACAACTTCTGCTCCTGTCTAACTGACCGGATCAAAATCCCAGGTGTTTCTGACCTATTGCTATACAGACTAAAAAAGATGTTTAATATTTTAATGATCGAGTATGCATTCAGTTAATGCGTCATCCAACTTGACTAAAGAGTCCAAAATATAGCTTATAGTTCCCAGGAATCACCTCAGCAGACATTTGATATACAACATCTTACGTTTTCCACGCAAGCTCCACATATATCTCCAGCTAGAGACAGTTTAATGTGTTCAAGTAAAACTTTATGCAACTAGAATTGCAGATGTTTAAAATGAAAAACAAATGCATGAACTATATCTTTTGTAAGTAACCCTAATCACTCAGAATGAGCAGAAAGAAAAATATGATATTGTGGTGTGGTGGATGTTGGCGCGCGTAGTTAATGTAAAGCTCAAGAAGAGCCTGTCAGGTTCTTGTTCATTTATGCTTCAAAAGATTTGGGCTTTTCCAGATTCTCGCATGTTTTTCAGTCTAATGGTAAGTGCAATAGATCCTACAGTGTCGTCATCAAATGACCATGAAAAGGTCAAACTCCCTTGATGTTAACATGATTCAAAAAGGAAAGTAGCAACTTGGTGCTGATAATTAAACAAAGTTTGTATCGTCATCAAATGAGGCTGGGTAATTTTAAAGCAGTTGGGGAATTTTCCTTTGCTGTAGCATGTAGCGTTAGCACAATGCCAGAAAGAAAAAAAACAATAGCAATGTCTTCAGAGAGGATTATAGACCTGTTCACAAAAAAATGAAGTCCCTCTTTTTACAGATGGGAAGATAATTTATTTGTGGAATATTGAAGACAGTTACGAATCTTTGCAAAAGCCCAGCGAAGTCAGACCATCTAAAGATCAAGTAAATTTCAAACACTCCACAAAGACTTTAAAATCCTCATCAGTTTTGATCAACATGTTTGTTTTGGTTTCTTTTTGTTTCTATTGATTATAATTATCTCTAGTTATTGTCATACAGTTTTATATTTTTAAATTTCTGGTCTTTGTGCATTTGGTATCATTTCCCTTAGATTAGTTCATTCTTTTCCTCTTGGTTTGTAGTTTCTTTGTGTCTAGTTCAGTTTTTCTTTTTGTTAATTAATCACTTTCCTCCAATTTGTCTTTTCCCTTAATCAGTTGCTTATCTTGAATTTGTGGGTGTGTTTGTCACCTTACAGCTAAGAGGCATTGTTTCAATTTTAGCCAAAACTTTATTTGCGTAAAGTTAACATGTGGGCTCTTTTTTTTTTCTTTTTTGTTTCCCCTATTAGTTTCCTCTTACAGTCCAAGGACTTGTGTGTGCATGTGTGGGTAATTGGGTATTTTGGCTCTTTGCAAGGAATCAATGATGCCTTATGCATTTTGGATCCTTTCTTACATCAATTTGCCATCTATTGCAACATTTTCATAACGTTACCCTGTTCTGTTTCCTCATTAATGCATGTTTTGTTCCCGTCTTCTGCCCAACTTTGATGTTCTATCTTTTTGGCTGAGAGCCTTGAACTCTTAGCATCAATGTCTGCCTCTTAGTCTGTGTGGGTCAATCTGGAAAAGACACTTTCAGATTTTCCAAGTTAAATGAGTTAAATGTATAACAATGTAATAAGTGCTCATGAAGGAAAACGCTTTTGTATTTATTCTGGATTTGTTGACATCAACGTGAAAAGGATCGACAATGTACTGACAAAGTCAAAAGCACCCATCCAGTTTTAATGTCCTTGGACAGGTTGCACCATGAACCTAGACGTTATTACAGCCTGTTTGCAAAATTCTGCTTGGACATTTGATCACAGTTTGTTTGCATAATTGACCAAATTGTGGATCTTCTGGCAAGGAATCAACATTAGTGATGGTAAATATGCTTTCTAAAAGGACAGAGGTCAGGACATCGAAATGTCTTTTCTAAAAGGTTTTTGTTCGTTTTCTTTTATATAAAAACGTTGGTAAGTTGGAATAAAATTGGTGGATTTTCCTGCTTCTTCATTCATCACCTCAATAGACCCAGCAGATTTTTATGAACGCTGATGAGAGTTTTTGTCTCATTTTACCGTAAAGTTTTTCTTCTAACAACTTTTGATTTCTATACATGTTAGTCAATTTTAATCCGCCATTTCTTCGGATTACGTTATTTTGATTACGTTTGTGCATCATTTATATATGTAATCCGCCTCTTTGGAAATAAACCAATTTCATTTTTCTCTGTTTTACTTTCTTTTGAAAAGGATGAACACACTGTTGATGTTCAGCTGTTTTATAATTGCTCAGAGAAGCTTCAAATCACTGTCAATAAGTACAAGACAGGAAACTTGGGCAGATTTAAAACATTACTTCCTGTCTGGAGAAACATGTTGATCAAATCAAAAGAGGCGTCAAATCTCAAACAACCGTGGGTATAAATAATTTTACCTTAGCTGTGTGCAGAGATATTAAACCCTAAATTCTTCAGATCCAATAAAAATTGTTGTAAAACAGAGGCAAATTTGGATGCATAGAGTGTACTCTGTCTCCCCCTAGCGGACAAACTTAGACTCATTTCTTGCTTTTAGGGAAATTAATTTAGAGAATTAGAAACTGCGTGAAACAGAGCACTTTTTGTTTTAAGTGATGAGTGTTGAACTGAGTTAAAAACAACTTAAACATTCAGTCTGCAGGATCTGAAAATACCTATGTTTTAAACTCAGACTGCAGATACCACAATATAACACACATCTTCAGTCTGGTGTGTTTTGGATGCTAAAAGCCAGACAATCAGTATTCATGGGTCACTTTATTTCTTCGTTGATAGAACCTCACCGACCAGAGGCTCCCATTTTGCAGCGCTCTTATGACTTGGTGGCTTTTACGATCTATCAATCACCTAAATAAAGCTCGACTGCCTGAGCCACTGCCAGGGGAGGTCTGACCTGCGGCCTAGCATGACATTGAAGGAAGGAGTACCACTCACCCAGGAAATCCTATTATACTAAAGTATGATGGATTTCATCACTTGGGAAGCTCATATGTGGAGTGACGTATAATTTGTTATAATTTGGGAGGAAAAAGATTTTTAAAGATTAAATTAAAAAAAAGAGATCCGTCTGTTAAACTTTCTTGTTTTTATTTGCTTTTCGTTACATAGATTATATTTTTATTGATGCTGCATTTGGGGATTACGCTGAGCTTTTTAAATGAAGGTTAAAATTTGTTCATTCCTTGCTGAAGCTGAATGAAAATTACTCAACTGTATTCATGCAATTAAAAAATTGTTTTTTATAGCCAGTTTTTAAATGCCATACAGATCCCTCCCATCACAGAAGAAATAACTACAACTGCTTTATATACATTTGTCTTAGCCTGTAATTTAATGTATATTTTTCGTAGCCGTAATAATGCATCTCAAATTTCAGGAAAAAAAGACGAGTTAGTTGAATCACAGCAGCCAGAGACTTCTGCGCTGATCAATTCTGGCAAAGATATGCTTATGAGTCAAGATTAACAAAAGCTTTTCACCATCATGGAGCTAAAACACCTTTATCAGTGGAAGAAAAAGAAAAAGAGAAAGCTATCCACTTTAAACAAATGTCACACACACCCCCTGCAAGGAGGCATTTTGTCATTCCTCAGAGATAAAACAAAAAGGTTAATCAGACATCACAAACGCTCTTCTCAACAGTGTAATGCCGTATTTGTTTGTGCAAAAAAAAACAAAAAAAAAAAAACTCCTGAGTGTGATATTGATTACTCAAGCTAAGAGAAACCCAGTAAGATTTTCAGCTAAAATTCAATAAAAGAAAACATCCCAGCAGGCAACCTTTGGATGCTTGTTTGACTTTATTGACGTTTTAAAATCTCTACAATAAAAAAACAACAACAAAAAAAAAGACCAAGTATCGTCGAGTTGTTTCATACCACCGACAGGTCTTTGTCACACATGTTTATCTGCTCGTTGTCCTCACGGAAACGCTCATCTGTCGCCGAACTTTCCCCTTTATTTGTGTAACTGATGTGAAAAGACTAAACAAACAGTGGACCGAATTTCAGCACTAAGGTCAATGAAAGTGGGACATCGCAGAGGAAGCTTCTCAACTCACCAAAAGAACATTTGGAGTCGCACTACAGGACTAGATGCTCCCTCAGAAGATTAAAAAATAAATAAATAAAGGAAAGAGCCTGAACTGATCATTAAGGCCTGTGAGAAAGAGCCACTGAACTGAGTGAATAACCTCACTGACACCGGTCGAGTTTTGCAGATCAGGCTTGAAAACCCATCAAACCATCTGAACCATGAAGCTTCCTGGGACAATCATTCTTGCAGCAGCCACTGAAGACTTTGACAGTTCCCTGCTGTTTCCACTACCAGGAAGTGCAACAGGTATGATCGTTCTGTTTTTATCTAAACAAACGTGTAAGCTTTCTGAGTTTTCTCACTTGGACTTTCTACACACAACCATGTTTACTATCAATCTTCTTCGCCGCAGTAGACAATCGAGCCTTGGAACATTTCTACTCGCAGGTCAAATCTAGTTTGTGCTCTTGCAGTCTTCTTACAAATCAGTTGACAAAATATTTTAACTTCTTTTCAAATTTTCCTCATATTACAGCCACAAACAATGCATTTTGTCAGAAATTTGTATTGCAGACCAATGTAATGTAATTTATGATTACAAATTTGAGGCAAAAAGAATACGTTGCTCAAAAAAAATGTTGCAGGTGTGGGATGCATTCAGATTTAAGACTCCTGAGTCAAAACAGTTTCATCTGTACTTTGATGCAAGAACAGATGAAACTGTCTGTAGGAAGGACTGCACCAGCTTTGCACAACTAGAAAATGCACATTTTTGCCAATAAAACCTTTGCAAAATAGATGACCGAGACTTTAACTTTCAAATCTTTTCAGATATTCTCCTTTTGAATTTTGTGTCTGGTCTTTGGGTTATTCTAACGCACGAATATGACTCAGTCTATCCCGCTGAAGCTTTGGATGTATGTTTAAAGCATTTATCAAACATTTAGCAGGTTCTCTTCGACTATTGCCACGTGTAATCGCCCTAGCATCTCAAAGCCGTTTCTCTGTCCTGCTGCTGAATAGTATTTCCGCAAGTGGATGCTGACCATCGCCATGTTTCACGGTGGGGATGGTGCGTTCAGTGTGACGTGTTGTTTTCTTCATATGAGCACGCCCTTTTCATTTCATCTGACGTGGCCTGTTTGCTATGCTTCTTTAGTCTTCGTGGAGTTTTCCCAGGGAAGCTGTGAATGGTCTAATAAGATTGCACACAAATGTGGATTTTATTAACTAATTAGTATGGAGGCATTTAGTTGAGTGGCTAATTTCATATGCTCACTACACTTTTTAGCTGTGAAAGAAATATATAAAAAAAATTCCCCCACTACAATTATGTGCTAATTTGCGTTTGTCCATCACATAAAATAATAACAACTAAGTTTGTGTTTGAGAGACGTGGCAAAAAGTTTCAGGTCTATGAATCTTTTGCGAGGCAAAATACATCACAACATCAACACATCATTTCAAGTCAATATTAGTTTACATTTCATAAATCTTCAATGATCTGAAAATCCTTCTTCCAATTAAGCCTCTGCGGAGGCGAATCAGGCTCTTTCTCTTCTGTCTTAAGTGGAGAGCGCTTTTATCACCAGGCTGCTCCTCAAATCCATATAACTGCGAGGCGAACGTATTCTAATCTCTTAATTCAATCTAACTGATCTTTGACCACAGAAAGCCTTTTCCTTGTTAAATCGTAATCCCCAGCTGCCTCATCTGCTTAAACGAAGTGTGCAATTTGCAGACATTATTGCCTGGGGTCTGTACAGTCTCCACAGCAGTAGTCAAACACTGGCAGCGGGCGCTTTAGAGCAACATGGAAGGGAGGCCCGCCTGCCCGTAGTAAAAATTAGCCAAAGGAGAGTGCTGGACTTTGCTTCACATTGACCTCTAGCTGTTTTAATTAAATGGGGAGTTTCCTTCTCCTCCTGAGTAATAACTGGCAGAGCTCCTCAGAGGGCCCTTGGCATTCACACTCAAAGCAGTGATAAGTCTTCAGACTGTATAACCCTGCTTTTAATATCGTCGCACTCAACCAAACTGGACGATAAAACGACGGCCAGATGATTCTGGCGTTCTGAAGCCGTACCCCTGCATACAGGTGTTGGTTTCCACAGAGGGGAGATTAGATTTAATGTGCCCTAATTGATGAGAGGGATCAAGAGATATAATCTCCCTCCTGGAGTCTGTTTGATTTTAACACAGCTGATGTTCTCAGGAGGTCGTGACAGAAATGCCTCTGGAGCAAAGTTGTTTTTCTCCCTTAGGTGTGTTTACGACAAGTAGCTCAATCATTAGCCTGGGATTGTTCATCTCTTCTATCTTATAATCTGCAGATGCACCAGAGCCAGTATCCACGTCGTTGGCTTCCCAGACCTATGGAGGTGGGAGTCGTTGCTTCATATGTGCAGACAGAGCCACGGGTAAACACTACGGCGCGTCCAGCTGTGATGGCTGCAAGGGATTCTTCAGGAGGAGCATTCGCAGCAACCAAACATACAACTGCAGGTTAAGTTTCATCATACCTAAATGTTTGCTTTGGCACAGAAAAGACTGAATATCCCAATATGAAACGATGTTAAACCCTGATTAGAGGTGCCAGGGAGCCCCACTTCATATGCTATAAAAGTTTCATAAAGGCTTTAGTGGCTCCAGGAGGAAACTAGTTAAGTTTAATAAAGTGTCAAAGCTGATGTCACTGGAGTCAGTGTTGCAGACTTTAAAAGTAAAACCTAAAGTGTCAAGCGATCTCTATATTTTTAATGGAGCTGATTACATAAGTAGCCCTGAAAGAACAGAGGCATATGTGAACCCTGGAGAAATTGTGAATAATTGAAAATATAAACCCATAAAACCAAATACACTCATACTCTCCATGATAAAAGCTCCTTTTATATAAGACTTTGAGAAATGGGAGACACAATGTTTGACCCATCCATATATGTACATACATGTAAATATATGTACACACACACGGACGAAAAAAGGGTTTATTTGCGTAGCTCAAAAACACAAAAATAGATTTCATCTCAACGTATTATATATGATTTAGTGAAATGTTAACCCTTTTATATCTTTTCAGTGTAGTTGATATGGTCATCATTTAGAAACAGTTACTGTTTTCCTTTGTGATCCTACCTGTAGTACAGCACAAAGTCAGCTGAGCATAAAGTTGAAGGGCGCTCACACTGAGCCGGGATTTGTTAGATGTTTCTTCCTGCTAAACTGAAGTTTTTCTCTTTCACTTGTCACAATATTTATATACAGTAAAATAATTAACATTTCTGTCTGTTGTGGAAAGTGGAAAGTATTGGAAGTTAGCAGCTCAATAAAAACTGTGTGATTTCCTTAAATCAAACTTTGTTTTTTTTTTGTTTTTTTTTTACCCCAATTGATGCCCCCATCGTTACCTTGATTAAATTATAAAGTGTCTTGTAAAATGAATCTGCTCTATATAAATTAACTGAATTGTAATCACAGTCCAAGTCAGAATGATGTTGTCTTCACTTGTAGCAACTGTAAATATGTACGCATGCTTCAACATGGTGCACATTTTCAGGTTCAACCGGCAATGTGTTGTGGACAAAGACAAAAGGAACCAGTGTCGTTACTGCAGACTGCAGAAATGTTTCAAGGCTGGAATGAGAAAGGAAGGTCAGAGCCTCTTTTGAAAAAATAGACAAACTGCCTTCAGTATTCAGACAGCACATTTTAATTAAACCACAAAAGCTTGCATAATTGTTTCCTATTATAACTCCCTTGTCTAAATGTGTGTGTTTAAATCAATTAAGACTTGTTTCAACTGAACAAAAGGAAAACGTTTTGATCTTTAACATGTTATTGTTCATTTTTCTAAGTGTGCTTGTGTGCAATGCATGTCATTAGCCTCATCTTTCACTGACTGACGCATATGCAGAGAGAAAGGGTCTATCCTCCACACATGAATAATTAAAATTCCTTAGCATGGACTAATATTTGGTTCGCATTTTCCTGGAATAATGTTTCTCCCAACACTCTGAAGTGAAGGCCAGAGGCAAAAAATTTAAATCTGTACTTCACTAATTTGCCTGATTTCCATAACATGCTGCAACATCACTTCTGAGTTGAGCTTGAAGCACAGCCGTGGTGAAGCAATGCACAAGTCTCCACCATGCTGGAGTTTCATACTTGACCTCTGAGCATGTTGTAACCGTTTGCTCAAAATCTGGACTTAACTGCTGACCCACAAAAAATCCTTTAGAATTAAATAGAAAATGTCAGTAAAGCTCAAAAGGTGGCCAACAGCTCATTTACTTTCACATGTATCTTGATTAATGTGTTTTCTAAGCTTCTGATGAATGATTACTGTGCGGCGGCGGCGTGCGTTTGACTTTGTAGGCTTACTGAAATCAGTCTGAGTGCTGTTCATAATGAGCCGTACATAAAATTAATCAAGAAATATGATATTGCTTCGAGAGCAGCAGACGATGCTCTAATTTCATTGTCAGAAGCTTATGTAATTAGCTGTTGAAGACGACATGTTTAAGACAATTATACATCAGACAGTGATTCAAACACTATCCGCTACTAGTTTCTATAAAAAGTATTCACCCCTTTAGGTGTTTTACTCCCTTTACAAATCAATTGTGATCAGCAAAATTGACCTTTGAAAAGACGTCAAAGTGAAATCTAATTCTACAAAATAATAAAACAAAAACTAAGTAATTGCATGTACATTCACCACCTTTAAAGTGACTGATCTAATTCAACAGAAGTCTGGCCAATTGATCCCAAGAGTCTAGAAATCACTCGAGTCCAGTGAATGTGTCCCAATGATCGACAAACTCAGAGCAGGAGAGATTCACCTCTTTGAATGGACTGCATAAAGACGCGTTGAGCAGAGCCTTTTAGGTTTTACAGTCACAACCCACTTTTGATTCAGACTTCATGTATTTTTGAGTCACACACAGAAAGGACAATGACTAAATGACGTAGGCTGAACAAATCAGAAGTTTTGCCTTTCTCTCGACATTATTCCAGTCTTCTCTGTTCATTATCACTACATGAAAATGGCAACTGGGTGATATTGCAGTTATAAATTTCCATCAACTTTCTGGAAGTGAATAGCTGCTGCCTATTCATCATTGTTTACACCGGCAGGGTTGGGATGGTGTCCATCATTAGTGGTTATTGGGTGAGAGGTAGAGGACATGCTGCCAGTTCATTTCAGAGCAAAAATAAAAACACACTACAAACGACAATGCACACCCACAGTCACTAATCCTAATATAGAGAAGTTAGCCCAACATGCATATTTCTGAACTGAGGAAAGGCCAGAGTACTGCACTGGGAGAACATGCAGACTTGACTGCAGGTCTGGATTTTAACCCATGACCTTCTTGCTGCAAGCCATGCAGCCGGCTGAGTTCACACACGGTAGTAATACCTGTTTTGTTCAAAATAATGACAAGATAGACAGCTGTCTCACACAAACCTGACAGGCTGTAACAATACATAACAGTGTAGATATGAACTGCTAGAAGAAGGGGAAAAAAAATCAGTACTTCAAAAATGAGTAGTTTTATAAAAGGAAGAACTTCACTTTTGTGGTTTAAGTTGTTACCCAAAATCAACAGCATCTCAGTGTAACCTGAGGATAGACTAAGTTCAATAAGGAAGCTTCTTTTACAGGGTGTAGAAGACAGAGGCTATATATGAAGGAACTAATGAACTTTTCTTAAGAAACTCTCCTTGTTTTGGTATCCAGCTGTTCAGAATGAGAGAGACTGCATCAACCCCCACAGAGCCAAGGGACAACCGGTAGGAACTCTGTCCATCAACGTGTTGCTGCAGGCAGAGAACAGCGTGCAACAGGTAACACACTGCTTAGGATCTCAGATTATCTGTGATGAATACTGATACTTCCCTATTCGTGACTGCTAAATGATCCCTTTCTGTTACTGAGAATAACTTAGGTGAAGGTCAGAGATGAAAAAAAAATCTTGGATTACATTTTAGACTCTCCTTGGGTTGGATTTAGTTACTCCTAATTGAACTAAAGGACAAAATTGCACAGGGACCTCTTCTAATCATGGCCCATTTGATGTACCAAGAGGTCTGGCATTGAGGTCTTTTGCCTTCAAGTACGTAATAACAACCAGATATGCATTTTTAACATTCAAAAGGAATGCACAGGAAAAAAAAACAAAACAACTAGAAGCCCTCAGAGTTGATTTTGAAAAAGAGAAGCAGTTTTCTTAAATTTGAGGAATGCAACATTTTTAACAAAAATCTATATAAAAAGCGAGTACTTTCCTTTATTATTATTATTGATGTATGTGTGTATGGTGTGGCTGCCGAGGAAATTGTGAAAGACGACTTTGTTTTATTGTCTGTCTGTCCTGGGTTACTGTAGGAAGATGCCACTGTAGCATCACATGCAAAGAGAAACACCAGTCAGCTCAAGGTCAAACGTCTTGATCAGGTTAAACTGATTCTGCTGCAGGGTTGACAACTGACAGAACAAAAAAAATGAAATTACTGAAATATTTCTATCAACTCAATAAAAGCTCATTTTAATTAGATAACTTGCAATGTAGGTTACTCTAAATTCATATTTACCCTTGGAATTGAAGCACTTACAAATGGTAGCTAGTCCCAAAGGTAAAGCCTGCATTTGACAATTTTTATATCCTTAAATCTCCTGCTTTCACAGTTCTCCTACTCAAACCAATTAAATCAATGCTCCACTCAATCCAAATAGGGAACGGGTGGAAATAAATGGCACTGAATCAAGCAAACATTAATTAAATTTAAATTGATTTAATTTAATAAGAACAATTTGTTAGGCATTAGTTGGCAATTTACAAGATTGTATTGTACAACGTGTTCAATTGGAAAAACTGTGGATTTTGCCGTGTTTTTGATGAGAAAAAGTTTAAAGGAAGTTGGCATCATCTGGAGTCCGTTTGTATTTTCTACCTAAGCAAGAAAGTAGACTTTGATGCTGCCGTTTAAAACCCAGTTTTGAAAAGATCGAAATAAAATTACACTTAAAAGAAAACTGATTTACCTGCACAACTGTTGGACCCCTTGACCACCGGTGCATTATTCAGGGTTGCTTTTCGTGCTGTTCTCACCTCAGAGTCGTGAGATCAGCGCCAAGAAAACAGCCCGTGTGGGAGACGTGTTTGAATCGATGAAGCAACAGCTCCTCCTGCTGGTGGAATGGGCCAAACATATCCCAGAGTTTTGCAGCCTTCACATAGATGACAGGGTGAGAGGAGCTTTCATTTATGCAAAGTGCTTTGACACTGAAAGATGCTCTACATACATATGAAGCAGAATCAATAAACAACGAATGATTGTTTGTTGCAGCAGCTTCCATTTAAAATATGAAACAGACATCCATGTCCGTTTGTAGGTAACCCTTCTGCGAACCCATTCTGCTGAACATCTGATTCTGGGGGCAGCAAGACGTTCGCTACCCTATAATGACGTCATTCTTTTAGGTAAAATAAGCAGTTTGAACACCATCCATTTCTGCAGAAATTGTTCCGATTATGTATGTTTTGTTTCTTGAGCAGGCAACGACTTTGTGATCCCCCTGAGAGGAGCGGAGTTGGAAGTGTCCAGAGTGGCTACCAGAATCCAGGAGGAGCTCGTCAAGCCTCTCAGGGAACTGGACATTACAGACAAAGAGTTTGCTTGCCTCAGAGCCATAGTTTTCTTTGCCCCAGGTCAGCCCACACCTCTCTAAATCTATGTGTTATAATTTATCTAACAAAACTTTCTGTGGCATCACAAGAACAGAATTCATTTTCAGTTTAGGTCCATTTATATTCTTGCCATCCCTTCCACCCCCGGATATCCTTTTGAGTGGTGTGGCTAAACTGGATTTTAGGAGTAAAATATTTGGATATGTTGAAGTTCTTGACTTTCAGGCAGATTTGGCCGCCTGCTGAGATTAATGACATGCTGATCTGAGGTCCCTGGAGTAGAAGTAGAGCGAAGACCCAAAGAACGACAAACGAATTGCCACAATGATTTCTCTTTGTTCAACAAAGTCAGTCTGTGACAGTGATTTAAACATATCATACCTTAATTCATAAACCACACAGCAGGATAACGCTAAACTGTATGGGTGGATTTACTGATAAGCATTTGGAAAATCCTTTCAGATTGCTTACAAATATAAAATATATTCCACTGATTTGCACCTGGAGATAGTTTTGATCTTTCTCTTGAACAATCTTTGCCATTTATATCAAAGCAAAGGACACTTTTGTGTATTCCTCAGGATTTTGATTTATTTCTGTACTATGAACACTTTAGAGATAATTAGAACATTTAGCAGGAAATAGTGACTCATAAATAAGATGAGATCTATCCACCACTAAAACAGTCAATGAAATACACAAACATCTAACACAGATAACATTAATTCTACTCCATAAAGTGATACCAAAAGGGGAAGTTTTAGCGACCAGATAATGAAACAATAATATTACTTGAATTACGATCTGTATCAGTCTCTGGAAAGTCTGACTAACCAGTCATAGCTCTGGATAAGATTTAGGCTTATATTCGATTTCGGCGACACCAGAGTCCTGACAAAAACCTGGTAGAGAATCTATGGAGGGAGTTCAAACTCGGTGTGAAGAAGCTTCAAAACCTTGGAGATCATCAACAAGACTAATTCATCAAAATACCAGTGGAAACATGCAAAAGATGGTCAGCAAATGCAACAGGAGAGATTGCTGAAATTCCAACGTTCTTATGTTGATTATTGAGAAGGTGTTAAAAATCGGGCATGACATTTTAATAAAATGCAAATAAAAACTGCTCTATCAAATTCCTGCTCCTTTAAGATTGTTTCATCGTCTTTTAAGAGATCGCTTGTTTCTTGTTTGGTCATAAGTATCTTAGTACAGTTCAAACTGGGTCTGTTATCACTTTCTACTGAATAAAATCTTACACTCAAGAGTTGACAAAAATAAAATTGCAACCGAGACAATTGTGGATTAATTCAAAACTTTCTGATATTCTCAATTAGTCAAGGCAATAAGATAATTTTAACACTTGGAGATTCGATGGAATCAGCTGGATCAAGATGCTATTTTGACTGGTCTGACATTTTAAGAAGACCTGTAGAAAAAGTTGAAATTCTCAAATTACATGTTTGTGTGACCCGTAGCAAGTTCAGCTTTTAAAGTAGTTTTATGAAAATCCTTTTTCCTTTTTTGCTCAAGTCTCTTATTGCATCTAAGTTTAACTGTCCTTGCATTTTCTCCAGCAGACTGTCCAGGCCTGGAGCACCCTCAGCTGATCCGATATTTGCGTCTCCAGGCCCACGTTCTACTGGAGGAAGCGACGTGTGATCAGAGAGGAAGGTTAGGAGAACTTCTGCTGATGCTTCCTGCTCTGCAGAGCATTTCCTGGCAGATGGTGGAAACGCTCCATTTGGCAAAGCTGCTCGGCGAAGCCAGACTGGACAGCCTGCTGCAGGAGATGCTGCTTGGAGAGGGAACGGCAACGACCCAAGGGCAGTGTGCCGGTAGGAAACGCTGCACTGTAATTACAAAATCAATATTGAAATAACTTAAATGAATGGTGGTCTTCATTTATAGTTGGATTTGTTACGAATGTGTCCTACGTCTTTTAGGCAGTATCCTGAACTGTGAGCGTCAGAATGACCTCCGACCTTCGCCTGCCACCTTCACCTCTGAGCTCCCATGCTTCCACTAGTAAGTAATTAAAGCAATTAAATGGAAACAATATTTCACCGGATGATTTTATTTTGGCCAATAGTCTAGTAAAATTCAATGTTTAAATATCAACGTAACACAAATATGCCTTCCTCTATATTTTATAAGTATTTTGTGGTTACTGAACTCCACACTAAAAGCAATGATAGATGATTTTTCTGTCAGGTCTTGCAGTCGTCCTGCTGCCCACACAGACTGGCACTGAGGTGTACAGACATGGAGAGGCTGCCAATGCGCCCACATTGAACCAGAGGTCCATGTCCTCTACAAGTAAACACCTAAAGGAGCAACAATTCAGCTGAAGGACGAGTGGAGTCCTACCAGGACTTCAGAGGATCACAAGCAGGCATATAGAGACTCAACCACAAACTCAATGAAAACAAACAAAAAAACACCCAGAAATAAACAAGTTGCTGGCAGTTATTTAACTAATGTTTTTAAATCTATATATACATATATATATAAATTTTAAAAGTGAAGTTTCAAATACGGGCAGGAATCAAACAACTGAACTGATAATATTTAGAATATCAACTAGAAAAAAAAAAGAGGAAAACTGATTTCTGATATTGGAGCACTGAACTGAACAGTGTTGTCCAGCAGAGGGCACTACAATGCTATTATTTGACATTTTCAAAAGACTGATTTTATAAATTAACACCAGGAAAGAAATGGTTTACTTTTAATCTTCCTTAGCTGCGTCTTTATACACACAAAACTGACAACACAACTTCTCTATATCAAAAGATATTTCTCTTGGTCCAGAAATTGAGAATGTATGTTTTGTTTTTGTTTTTTGTTTTTTTTTTACCAAATTCTGAGTCTTCAGACAAAAATGCTAGCAAAAGAGTCTAATGTTCTGTGGTCAAATATTAAGAGTAAGCCCAGCCTAGTAACCATGTGTGAAATTAATGGCAATTAAAACATAATAGAAATAATGTACATCGCAGACCTAACCCCTGAATAAAATCCATCTACTTATACATCCATTGTCTTCTGCATTGTTTCAAAGAGGTAACACTTTCAAAGAGAGAAAACAGGATGCACTTCTACCCTAGGCCTACTTTCCGGCTCATTCTCGATCAACTTGAAGCTCCAAGGCCACAGTGGATAAATATGTTGTCCCTTCAGCAAGTTCTACACCCCGTCCCTGTGCTGTGCCTGGACAACCTCCAAAGGAAGAAACCCATGAGACGTCCTGAAGCCGGACAGCCTCAGTTGACTCCTCAGAGCCCAGAGGAGCAGCGACTCTCATGTAACTGAGATTCTCGTTCTGATGAGAAGCTCAGAAAGCCCCAGCTTTAGTTTTTCAAAAAGTCATGATATAACTTTGGGTAAAGGTTGGCTGTTTAAAATTTAACCTTCACTTTTAGGCCAAGTTCTTTTTTCACCTTGACAGAATACGATGTTGGTTGCATTTCTGCAGATTAAAATATTAATAATCAATAAATAGGGGTTAAAGTCCCACTCTGACACTCCACCTTCAGCACATAATCACAACAATGCTTTTCATAATACTGTTTATGACCATTCTTAGGATCGCTGTACTAAGAAGTAGTTTGCATGATGAGCTCAGCAGACTTGGAGCTCCACCAGATGTTTGCCAATTGCTGCTACCGCTAGTCTGGAGGAGCAGAGTGGGATGGGGTCCTCTGTGAGGTGGGAGCTAGGCGGAAATGGGATGATGAGAACAAGCATTTAGGCACCCTTGAATGGCTTCCACAGGACATTCAAGAATTTATCAAATATGCAAGAAAGAATCAAAGCAACACTCCAGGTATGTTTTTGATGAGGGAATAACTTAATAGCATAAAATAAAGCTAAAAAAAAGTCAATTTTAAAGAGGAACAAACATCTGTAGTTTGCATAATACATGATTTGAGAGTTTGAGCTCAGGGCACTAGCATTTTTGTTTGTAGTCATTATTCTAGAAGTAAAAAGACTTTTCAAGTTCACATAAATTGCACTGTGACAGAAAAATACGACCAGATAAGATCTGCAGTAATGCAGAAGAGCAGGCACTGGAGCCGTTTGAGCTTTAAAAGACGAGGCACGCTTTAATAGCAGAACAACATACCAAATGTTTATTTTAGGAGTGGAGTCCTTTGCCCTCAAATAAATGTTGTACCACTCAACTAATGAAGACAGAAAAGAACCGAGATGTCACTACAAGTTCAAACTAGTTATAAAGTGAAGACATAAACATCGTCCCATTTAGGGTCATTTCATCCTTTTGGGGGGTTTAAATGGCATTACTGCAAGGTGTGTGCAAACTGGCCAGGTTCCCGTTTGAGGTTTAGGCTTGCTGATTCATCTCTTAACGCAAAACTATCTGAAGAAGTAGTGCTTTTCTTTTGAAGAAACATACAAGATGACTCCTCCCCCTTCTTGTTATAAAAAATTTGATTCGACTAAATCTTTTAGATTGTTGTTCTTGTAAAAGACCCAATGAGGACCTGATTTCAGTTTTATAGTATAGTGCACCACGTTCCTTATTTAAAATGTTATGGTGGTCATGCACTCCAACAAGTATGACCACTTGTTAGAGTGCTGACATATAAAAAGATTAATGCAAGTTCATCTTTAGGTCACCAAGGTCAGCAGAGCGCCTCGACGTTACCCCACCACAACAAAAACTCTGCGAATAGTTTGTGTTCTGTCTGTGCTGGTTTGCCTCAAAGGTTTTCGTCAGCATGACATTCTTTTCCAGCTATTGAAAGTCGTATTTAGGCGACAGCCCCATCTGGTGGTCAATAATTTTAGAATTTCTTCTTTACAAGATTACAATTGCATAAACACAGACGTTTGCAGCTGTTAAATTGGAAGAATACGGGAGCACAAACTCCACTCAATTAGTTTAGATTTATGCCAGCTGTAAACTCATCTCTGTGGAATAATTATATTAGGGTATTTTCCAGTTGGCTATAGTGAGGAATGATTGCAGCCACAGTTTACACACTTGTAAACTTCAGCTGACATTTTCACAGGCAGGGAACTCTGATTAAAATACATCAACATTGGAGTTCACAGACGGCAACGCCGACCAGAGCGATCTTTGAGCTCCAAATCAGTGCTTGGATTGCAGAGTTTAACATAAACCCACCACTGCACTGACCTACTTGGGTTTGTTTGACCAAGAGAGTTCAGACAGAGAGGAGTGATGTGGGCATGATGAAACGGCTGCGTTTGCTGAGACAAGGCAGAAATGTGTGTGTTGATTTTCTCTGCTGTGACCTTCTGAGAGTTCCACAATGCAGAATTCGGGTCAAAATCAAAACAATATAATGAGCAGTTATAGTGTTTTAGAGCAACATAATTACATATCTGCACTAGAAAGCTATGCAGTTGTGTGACAGGTGTCAGCAAAGAGTGAAAGGACGGACAGCACCTGTGCACACGAACCCAAAGACTCTCCACTGGGACAAAACTGAAACCCGACCACCGTTCTGAGTTTTACCATTTCAGACAAGCAGGATGAAAAACACAAAGATGCGCAACAAATGCCAAATAATTAACTAGTAATTATTCAATTCTGCGGCAAATGATATCTTCCAAAATGCACAGTAGTGTGTCCTCATAACAATTATTCAAACAGTTTCTCAGTTTGGTTGCTAATGGTAAATTTCCTGTTACAGACTGGGTTCCATGGGAAAACAGATGGGAAAACGGGCATAAAGTTCCCTCCCCCCTCCAACCACTCACATGGAAGATGACTGATCCTGTGGAGAGGAACGGAGCATCAGCAGTGTCTCAGTTTGTCTCACAGCTAAGCAGAATTTTTACAGGATTGAATCATTTTTGTTCTCACTTAAAACTTCTGCCTGATGCAAGATAAAGACACAGAGCAACTTCAGTTGAACCTGGCTTTCCTCTGATAATACTGTCCTTAAGCAAACATGCACAGCGTACTTTTGACGGCCAGCCCTGTTTCAACACTTACAGATGCCAATGTTAGATGACTACATTGGCATCTTGGTGGGTGTTTTGGACACCCACCAAGAAAAAGAAAAGAAAACCCAGGCTTGGAAGAACAAAACATTCTTGCCTTTAACAAAAATTGTCCAAAAAAAAAAAAAAAGACAGAAACGTGTCTGACCTTCAGTCTGAACATGCGTCTGACAGAGAGCGCAAGTTTTTCCATGACACTCAGCTGTAATTTTTAAAAAATGTCCCTTCGATATATTTAGCACATCTAACATTGTAACATCAGCATTAGATTGTAGGATCTACCAGAGGATGCATTGCAGATGGTAAAACTGCACTCAGGGCAGCATCTGTCTTGTATATAAACTGATTGGACACTTAGTCTCCAGCGTGGAGAGAAGAAAAAAATTAAAAAAAACTTTCCACAAACTTGAATCTTTGTCAATTAGACATTTTTTCCACTAGAGCCTCAAAGCTACAGGGAGCATCTCAGAGCTTTTGTTGTCAACATGAGTCTTCCATATCACATCGTCTGACTGAAATGCATGTGTTCTAATCATTTTGCTGCTGGGTGTTCAGTTTATTCTCCTTGGTTCTTCTTGTACTGAGTATTATTCATCTTTTATTTTATCAGTGTTTCTTTTCTCCTATTTTAGTACCTGTGCTTTTCGGCTCTTGTATTCGTTGTTTCCACCTGGGTCTCGTCATCCGGACAGTGTATACATAACGTTGTCGCTCCCCCTCTCTCTTTTTCCGTCTATACACTTTGTCTTTCAGTCTAGTCTCAAGTGATGTTATTTTGCCCGCTTTAAAAAGTTTCTTCGGTTCTTTGAATTTTTTCTGTTGTCAGTCTGGGCTCTGCAGCACATTCAGTTCTTCTGTGTGTATAAAAGCCTCTTGAATCCATTAATCACCTGCCTCTCATGTTTGGACTTTTTAATCATTTCTCCAAGCACCAGTTTCACGACTGATGACACAGCTGTGTCGGTATAAGACGGACTGCGTGTGAAACTGCATCCATAAGAAAGTGTAGGGAGTAAATAAATAATACATTTTAAAAGTTTGTGGTCAAGAGGTTTACTTTTGTATCAACTTGTAGAAACAGCCATGCGTCTCCTTCAACAAATCCATGACTCTTGTGTCTTTAATGGACGTCTGTTATGCTTATTATTCAAATATTTGCTTTCGAGGACCACTGCAAAAAAAAAAGAAAGAAAAGCAGAAACATGTTAAATAGCTGACCGTCAAGCTGAAGTTGTTACAGCTATACTGCTGTGCTAGGCAAGAAACTGAAAGCAGGTGACAGACATGGTCTGCATCAGGGCACATCGGAACAGAAAAACCCACAAAAGCACCATAGCTGTCATCACAAAGCAACTTTCGCTCTTTTTCCTGGAAGATACCACAGCTGGGAGCAACAGAAAGACTGTCAGGAGCAGACAGTGATACATAATGTGCTTTAGACTTAAAATTCATTGACTTTTTCATATTTATTGCAGCTTATAGATAAAGTATATTAATCGCATTCTCTGCCATTGAAAAAAATATTTAGGAATTGTGTTTTAGCTGGTTTCCAAGAAAGAGAAATCTCACAAATATCTGAAAACACCACAACTTTCTTTCCATTGAGAAAAAGTGCACAACACCCTCACACTGACAGCACCTAGAGACTTGTTTCTCACTCAGCACAGCTCACTGGTTCCAGGAAAGCATCCCAGCTAAAGCAGCATTTTCAGGTCAACTTGAAGATGGATTGCGTCAGCAGGCCTGTTAGGACAGCCTGTTGGTCAGCAGTTTTATCTCCCGTTACTCCCTACAACAGGAAAACACCACACTGAGTAACTGAGACGGTTTGCTAAGACGTCAAGCTTCAGCCACCACTCCCAAAATATGAATTATGGTTTGTGGAGAGACAGGGTTTTTTTTTTGTTTTGTTTTGTTTTTAGTTTGGTTTTGCTATTCCCCTTTTTGAGCGGAGACTAAACCTAGCTTTAAATATAGGTTTTATTACAAACACAACTATCCTTTAAACCTTTACTACTATTGTCGGTAAACTATATTTCTGGCTTGCGTTTATGCTATGATAACAAATTAATGGACGGTCTTGACGAGAAACAGGCCATGTTAAATAAAGTCCAGATACACAAAGAGAAACATTCCTATGGAGTGAAAACATTTTTAGCACAATTACATAGAAAAAGCAAATATACATTTATCACAGCTGTCTAGATGTAATGTCTCCACATAAAAACAATGCCAGTATGAGCCAAAAATAGAAATAATATTAGGTGTTTAACAATGGCCGACAAAGTATGGCCTTGTGTTCAAATAAAGAAACTGTTTAATGAGGAAATAAATCTAGTTAAAAGTATATTTTCTTTGCAAAACATACCAGAGCATTTAAAGGGAAGAGGGCACCAACACTCAACTTATCTGAGAAGCAAACCTTTCCCAGACCCCATTCAGTCCCACTGTGTGAGAAGAAGCTCAGAGGGAGTTTCCAGGCCCTACTACAACAAACTCACCACCATCACCAGCTTGAACTTGGGCTATGATGCTCAGTCTGACATTTGTCTTGGCAGGAGGAGTCAGTGCCAGCATGAGAGCAGATGACATTAAAAGCATGGGAAAGGGAGTCTTGGGGTATTAGGAATTTGAATTGGCAACACAGAAATAGCAAAGGATGGCCATGAAGTGGTTCGTGAGGGACCAAAGTGCAGAAACCAACACTGGCATAAAAAATAATAATAATAAAGAGTTCTTTGATAATGACCAATATGGAGAGCTTTGAGGTTCAGAAAAATGACAGGAGGAGCAAGTCATGGAGAGCATAGGCAGTGTAATGGAAGAATCCAGCAAGAAACAATGACAACCAAGAGCTTAAATACTGAGGAGACAGGGGTGGAAAATGACAAATGACCCAGATGAACTAATCAGAGGAGATGTGGAAGACTTGTGGCAGAATGAGAACTTAGCAAGGGATGAGCTTCCAAGCAAACCCGAAACGAGCATGAGAAAATTAACCCAAAATATAAAAATTTAATAGCAATAATAACTGAATATGGCAAGCAGTAATTCCAGATCATCATTTCCAGCCCAAAAATCATTTAAAAACCGCCACAACACGCAAAAACCCGTTCAATAGTGCTATATGGAGCATGAAGCACAACAGGACTATATTTCAAGAAATCTAACAGCACCTTTAAAAAAAAAATCTACAAACCAACAACCAGCAACTACAGGAAGATTGGAGCCAGTAAAGGTGATGACAGCCTCCCCAAACATTCAGACAGGCTCCATAACAACCACGTACTCTATTTTTTCACAGTCAAAGGGCACACACATATGAGAAGCTGCTTCTACAACGTTTGAATTTTGGTGCTTACCTTGAGTAGACTGTAGGCTGGAAAGCACAACTTTAATCCTCTCCTGAGCTAAAACAACTTCCTGTGATCAGTGCATGGTTAAGTCAAATTTCTCCAATAACTGTCAAAGAGGACGCCATGTTGCTGATGTCCATCTGTTCCGTGTTGGTCCTGAACGCATATCCATCGAACTTGACAGGAGCGGCAGGCCAACGGAGTTTATGGAGCCATCTTTGAAAAGAGTAGCTACGGAAGAAGCTCTTTCAATTGGCGCATTAGCTGCAGAAAAGTTGCGCAGTTTGATAGCACCAAGTACTAAATTCCGAAAGCAGTCTTATATTTTTGCCCACTTCAGCATTTTAACTCTAGGTTTATCGCTGCAGTTTCACAAAGTTGCTACTAAAACTAGCATTATTCCGGTGTCCACAAGTTCTCCGTTGTCAACGCCCTGCAGGTGACAATAGCCAATCAGTGATGGTGGATACAGGTCAGGGGGCATTGATTGGTTGAAAATGGTTCCAACAGGTTAGCTCAAAATTGAAAAGATCCATACTGCAATCTGGAAGGTGGTGTTAATGCACCTAAAAGTTGTTTGCCAACCGCCATTAAAAAATGAAAAAGAAGAAGAAAACCTACAAAATCTAAATCAAAATTGCCCAGTTGTGCAGAAACCGCGAATCTTGCTATCTTGCAACTCCAAGACCATTGTAACCATAGATTCTAACAATAATAAACAGTGACATAATTAGAGAATGGTGTAAGGATTATAATAGAACCACAAGTGTTAACAATTAATTGTCTGCAGTTACAGCCCCTTATTGAACTGTTAAACCAGAAATAATTTATGTGTTCGAAAACTGAAGAGAAATGACACCGATTGAAGACTAAAAGGAGAGGTAAATGTTTTCATACAATCGCAAACATGGCATGAATCAAATAAAAATATTTCCAAAGTACCTTCTTAGAGTCAGCTGGTCAAAACCCTTCAGCATTAGAGAAATAAATACACCAAATACTAAATGTATTTCTTTTTCTCTGAAAATATACTGTAATTCTGTTTTAATTCTCTTTCATCAAGTTAGACCGATGCTTCACATCTGCACTGCATACTGTTTTGAGTTCTTTATAATAAATGGCTGCCACACAAGGTTGAGGTTAGTAGTTATAGGAAAGGGAATCTCTTTTTCTCAGAAACAAGAATTGTCAAGATAATCTGAAGAGAGTATTCACTGGAAACAGAAACTCTTGAGCTCTTCAATGTTTACGTTCCACCAAGGGTGTAGGAACGAGTCTGTCATTGGGGGGGACGCATATCGGAAACCTGACAGATGAGTAAATAGCTTGAGCAGAAATGTCAAACAATTATGTCATCAACACATCAGCAACGCGTTACTCTAATCTGACCCTTGTTTCAATAACAAGTATTCTAACACGTTACTATTTACAATCCAATAATCAGATTAAAGTTATGCAGTATAATGACTGTCATTCCAGGATGAACACTCACTTTAGCATTTGCCTCACAACTAGCAAGCTAAAAACTCTGGTAGCACAGAGCCGACCAGATTCTGATGTATCTTATTGGTCAAAATGCATTGATATAAATTGACTGGTAATTGAACTGGTTCTACTTATTTCTAAAACCAAAGTAGAAAACATCTCCTAAAATAAGACACAACAGTTTTAAACTCAATACAGCAGTTTGACCAACAAAAATAAAATCTAAAAAATCAAGTTTTGTTCTTCTTGAACATCTCTCTACATCAGTGCAACAGTTTGATCTACAAAATAAACAAAAATTATACTTTTCACGTCTAACAGACACCTTAGCTCCTCACTGTTAACTCAGTCTCACTTTCCAGCCCTGCATTCAGTAACTTACCAAAGATTCATGAAAAACACTGAGGCAAAAAGACTAAATGTTTTTTTTCTCCTGTCATTTTCAGCCGCAAACATTTAACTAAAATATCTACGGATATGTGTTTCTGTCTCTGCCTCCCTCTGACTCTCTGCAGCCTGATGTTCCTGCATGGATTCATGGATTTACAACAGACACTACAGTAATGTACAGTGTCAGAATGTGAACTAAATATAAAAAGTATGTTTTATCATACAGAATGAGAATTTAAACTTAATTTTCAGATGTATACATTATTATACATCTCAACTCTATTTACTGTGTAGCAAAAATTTTCACTAATTTATTTTTAAACCTCTCCTCAAGCACTTTTCTTATTATCTTCTAACCATTAACCTTATGGTGTGGAAATAATGAAAAAATATTGAAACGTTGAAAGAAATCAACGTGACATCAGTCTCCTCCTGTTCTCCTTTCTGGTTCTATTATAATTAATATAATTTTTATATCTTCACACCCTGAAACGCCAACTGGCTCTCCTATGTCTTCCCTGACCTGCTCCTCTCATAATAAAATAGTTTATTTAAAAATTAAAAAGAGTTAATACATATTTCAATAAACTAAATGAAGACCTCACCAGAGCTTCTTCACCTTTCTTCAACATCATTCTAGCACTGCTGTTCTCCTAAATATATAATATAATATAATATAATATAATATAATATAATATAATATAATATAATATAATATAATATAATATATAAACACATGTTAAGTGGTTAAGTATGATCAGGTGTTGCTCAGTTTAAATAATAAAAAGGCTCATTTTCCTGCTGTTTCAGTCTAAATCATTGTGACTAGACTAGCTAACTGTTAAAGTTAGTGGTAAAATTTTGGACATGTGACTATTCCAGAATTTAAACAGCTAAACCAAAAAGATTTAGTTCTATATATGAAAGTAAACTGACAATAAGATGTTATAAACGAGCGATATTTATGGCAACATTCCTGACAGACAGTTTACCTCCTTCAAACGGAGTTTCTCTGCTGCTGCCTTTACTCTGAGCCGTTCAGAGGGGGGAGGGGGAGGAAGCGCTCTGCTAAATGCGCTGTTATGCGCCTTCAAAATAAAAGCACGCGAGTGGAAGATTTTAAAATTCTTCGCAACTGCAGTGAAATTATTGGGGGGGACGAATGTGGCTCTCTCCAATATTGGGGGGGACATGTCCCCCGCGTCCCCCCCGCTTCCTACGCCCATGCGTTCCACCCTCAAAAAGGGGGAGAAGAAGCTAGTAGTAAGAAGCTTTTTTTATTTCTTTTTTCCCCGTCTGTTTACTACACTGGAGTTGTCTTGCAAATATGCATTCACTGTCACTAGAGCTCACATAACATCTGGCAGAAGATGGCAAAATGCACAAAAGTCAAACCAGGTCAATCAGAATTGCTTAATCATAATGTAAAATTATTAAAAGCAAATGATAGCATTTTCTTATTTTTTTTCTTTCTTTTTTTTCCTTGACAGTGTCCAGCACGACTTTGGGATTGCTGATAAAACTCCATCTAAAACATATTTTAGTGTTATTGTTTTTTTCTTCATCAAGTATTCCTCAGAGGAAAAGTTCAACATAGGAGATGGAAATGAGTTAGAAGACCTACTATTCACTATTTGTGCACAGCTTTGTCAAAAATGCAAGTAGCAAGAACAGACAAATTCCAGTGAAGTTCTGCAAAGGAAACCTCTGCAGTAATAAATCATATTAATTAATGTTGGGTTGTTTTTTTTTTTTTGTTTTTTTTACTGTACAGTTGTTGTGAAAAGGAAGTACACATTTGTCTTGTAACCTTAATACATCAAATGTTCTCCAGTGGCTCCAGAGTTTCTGTAGTACTCCTTTAGCTCTTGCACAAGCCGTCTGAGGGCAGAGCTTTTTAAACAGACAATCCCACTGGCACTCAGGCTTTGTTTACTTCTTCTGAACTTTCCGCTTCTCTTGCTGTTCCACTTGGAACAAAGTGCCGACAAACTCTTGTGCTACTTATTGGACTCATCTGTTCATCATGGAGGACAGAAAAGGCACAAAGGAAGCAGCCATCCATTACTGGCGTGTGATTTTGTGTCATCTTCACCGTGTGATGACAGATTCCCAAACTGGGCTATGAGTGAGGCCTTTGTTGCAGCATCTATAACGAGGTTCTCCGTCTTTACACTTTGTTTCTGACACCCGGTTAATGTAGCCGTGCAGCATTTTATGAACTTATCCCCAGACAAATACTAGGCTAATGAGGCGGCTTTGCAAAAGAGCTATTTCTGACTTTAAGGAATCCCAAAGCATTCAGTGGAAAAGTTTAGCTGGCTGTAAAAAAAAAAGAAAAGAAAAAAAGTAGAGACTGGAGAATCGCTACCTGTGGTTGAGCGTTTCTGTGTGGTCAATAAAAAACAAAGTCAACCTTATGACAGTTTAAAGTAGACAGTTCAATCAATCTCATCATAATTGTATTCCAAGATGATGTTGATTTACATTATGTACCACATATGTTAGTAGAGAGTAATATCTCCAATATCTGGTGGTCAGATAAACATTGATGTATTTTAAGCATTGAAAAGGTTTAAAATATGTTGTGTGATTGATAGGATGAAGGAAAAGAAAGAACAAGAACAATGTAACCTGTATCAAATGTATGATTAATTTCACAATCAAATTGTTTTAGTGCAACTCTAGTGTTTATATAATTAACAGTTCCTTTTTCCAAATTGCCAACTTTATCCTCAAAACTGTCCCTTATCCTTCAAATACTTGGTTTTGTGTTAGTGTGGCCTATGTGGTTTTGGTGGCTTCTATCGGTGTGGTAATGAACGACAAGGAGCTGCTCAAGTTGGCATCAGCTGTTTCTTTAATTCTCCATCTGCATTTCACAGAACGGGCATGGAGGTAAGGTCAGTCTCTGGCATAAAACAAGCTCCTCGTCAGTGATCCTCATGGCTCTGAGGATTACCCATAATACAATAACCACAATAAAATAATTTAAAATTACAGTGATCGTATAGTGGATTTTGTTTTACAATAAAAGGACAACCAGTGAGTCTCCTTTTTAGAGAAAATAAAGTAACTAATTAAAATGTTCTGAAAAATAAAATAAAATGCTGACATTTTATTTACTGGATGCCATTTTTATATTTTAGTTTATATAACCTTGCATTTTAGAACAGTGCAGAAACATAAATTAACCACATCATTGTATAAAACTGTTAATATAAAACTCAGTGTCATGCTAACCATCTGCTACAGGAGATTTGGTAAAACATACCTGCATTTCACAGAACGGGCATGGAGGTAAGGTCAGTCTCTGGCATAAAACAAGCTCCTGCAAGGAGGAGCCATAATGTTACCACGTGGGAAATTCCCACTGCACTTTCCCACGAACTAAACATTCTCAAACACGACAAAAACGACATAATAACAGAACTAGCGTGACCCAGACCGAACATATTTCAACAATATGCAAAAACGACAACCACAAGCGCACTTCACAAAATGCATTAATAATATTTCTTTAACACATGACAGAGACACGTTACCTCGTCAGTGATCCTCATGGCTCTGAGGATTACCCATAATACCTCGCTCTTTCTAGGGTGAATGCAATACAACTTTTTACCAGCAGATGGTGCATTTTAGCAGGATTTAACCTCAACCATTTTAACTATGTTACATACACCCCCCTTAAATTCTGCTAAAAATGGGGTTGCATCAAACAAGCACACACAGCACTAAAATAAAAGTGCGATAAAGAGAGCACATAGTTGTCACATCAGTTCAAAACTTCCCCTAAGGAATAATGCTAGCAAGAGTGTGGCCAATACTCTCACCAACACAGACCCAAAAGATGCCATTTACACCTTTTGATATTCAACCGTTGCTCTATAAGGCAATCACCGAGAAAAAAAAAACAAAAAACAAAAAACTTTGAATTAACACAAATCTACCCAGCAAACATTGTCTTTACAAAGGAAAACAGAGAGTCCACAGTCGACATTGAATCATCCACAACCTGTTCATTCATTTCACATATAAGTCTGGCCGGAGGCTTAACAGGCCTACCCGACCTAGTGCATAGCCGAGAAGGCTGAGTGCAAATAACATCAGTTGCGGGCAAGTCCAGTTTTGTGTCAATACTATGTTCAGCTGAAAGATCATGCTGAATGAGCTCAGAGTGGACAGCTGCAGTTGTAAGGTTGGAAACTGGTTCAGGAGAGCTTGACAGTGCAACAGATTCAGGGAGATGAGGTTCAGGCAAATCCTTGGTCACATCACTTGAGACAGGAGACACAATGTCTACTGAAGAACCACATACTGGAATGTCAGAAGCACAGTCAGGGTGATTTACAACAACTTCATCCATACAACCATTTCCGTCCATCTGCAAAAGCCAGTTCACAGTTTTAGTTTCATTGTCCTGTACCTCATCAGGCACAACAGGGTGAGAAGGTCCACTTCCTGCTGTGGAAGGGCAAGAGGAATTGTCCACATCATCAGAAACGGCAGCAGCAGTAAGAAAGTTGACAGGGAGGAGAAGATTTCTGTGGAGAACCTTTGTCCTTGATGTGACAGGGTCTTTGATGCAATACACATTGATATCAGGCTTCACAGACACCACTTCATATACCGTTGATTCCCATTTGTCTGCAATCTTCCTCTTCCCTCGCTCACCACGATTAGCAACCAAAACTCTGTCACCCACATCGAGAGGAGAACCTTTAGCCTTGCGGTTGTAGTACATTGCTTGATGGGCTTGTTCTGATGAACTGTTTTGTCGGGCAATGCGGGCAGCCACAGAGAGGTCATGTTTGAGGCGGGAGACAAACTCATGATGGTCTACAACTGGGCCATTTGACAGAGCGTGCTGGAAAACCACATCAATGGGCAGGCGCGGGATCCTGCCGAACATAAGGAAAAACGGTGCAAATCCAGTTGTTTCATGCTCAGTGCAATTGTAGCAGAATGTTAGCATTTTGAGCATCTGAGGCCATCTTGCCTTGGACTGGGGAGGAAGTGCACGTATCATGTTTCCTAAGGTTCTATTGTAGCGTTCAACGATGCCATTCCCCATCGGGTGGTATGGTGTAGTGTGAGATTTTTGTATGCCAGCCATTTCCAGAAGTTCTTTGATGAGAAGACTTTCGAAATTTGCTCCTTGATCTGAATGAATGCGTTTAGGAAATCCATATATGCAAAAGAAGTCATCCCACAGACGACGAGCAACTTGTTTGGCTGACTGATTCTTGCATGGAAATGCATGTGCCATCTTGGAAAAATGGTCTGTTACAACTAGGACATCCACACTACGCTTATCTGAGAGCTCAGCTGTCCAAAAGTCAATACAGACCAGTTCCATCGGCTCAGAGGTCTGAATACTTTCAAGGGAAGCTCTGTCATTAGGTTCTGGAGTTTTGCCAACCACACATCGAAAGCAACACTTGACATGGTTAATGATGTCACGTTCCATCCCAATCCAAAAGAACCTCTGTCTGGCGAGAGACAGTGTGCGGGCCTGGCCCTGATGACCAGCTGAGTCGTGCACTCCTTGGAGGACTTTGGCTTTTAAAGAGTCAGGGACAAGAAACTGTTGAGTTGTCATGTTCATTTGTTTGTCTTTCTTAACTCTGTAAATCAGGCCATCTTTAATGACAAGC
This sequence comes from Poecilia mexicana, assembly GCF_051168715.1. Taxonomy (NCBI): domain Eukaryota; kingdom Metazoa; phylum Chordata; class Actinopteri; order Cyprinodontiformes; family Poeciliidae; genus Poecilia; species Poecilia mexicana. The sequence goes on from NW_028263372.1 coordinate 21,132,515, forward strand.
TTAGGCCAATGTCTCAGCAGGTTTAAAACACCAGGTGACTCACTTGCTCGTTCACGTCTGGTGGGTCTCCTGTGACGCTGCATATTAGGGCTGTTGTAAACGAATATTTTAGTAATCGAGTAATCTATCGATTATTCTTACGATTAATCGAGTAATCGGATAAAAAAAATTATAAAATGAAATATTGGTAAATCTGCCATAATACTATCAGATATCAATATCAGTCCAATTTTTCATATTTGAGCATCCCTAACAGTTGCTTTTTTGTAGTTTAGAAAACTAACCTGTAACAATAATAGCTCACTTTCTAAGTTAACCAGAAGAAAAGTTATAGAAAAATCTGAAATTATATTGAATTTAATAACAAAGAGGCAGGCTCACAAATATGCTTATAAAAAATGTCTACAATCCAGCTTTTAGTTTATGTATTCATCTTCAGTGAGTTTAATAGATTAATTAAACTCACCTTGCCACCTAACCTGTCACGCTTTGGGTTTGAAAATACGGGAAATGCCGCCTGGAGTGGGAGGAGAGGGCGAATGAACGAACATGGGGTGGAGGGGAGGAAATAGACCAGCGGACTGACGAACCGTTAGACCGGGGGACGAACACGGGGGGAAGCAATACGGGATATTTACGACACCTTCACTGGTCACACTCAGAAACTCATCTACCAGCCATGTACGATGCGCTCCGCCACCCGTTTCTTCAGACCGGGATATGAAATTTATTGTGCGGTTCGTCGGTAAAGCTACATTTACACGGTAAGCATCAGCTACTCAGCCGCCCGCCCTGTTCAGGCTATCCGCTCACCTCAGCGCTCTTCCCGCCGTTCGCTTTCAACCAGCAGCCCCGGAGGAGAAATGCTGCCGTACTCCAGGCATTCCCCCAGTCATTTTAAGGATGCTTATTGGTTCCCCCAAAACGATAAAAAGTCGGGCATTATCATCAATCAATAAAATCCCCACGGGCCAATCTTGAAGATTGGACTTTATGCCGCTGAGACTTAGCTTTTGTCAACAACTCAGAGGCGGAAGTGAGAGCTCCGCGCAACGCAAATTAAGTCCCGGCCGGAACACGGTGCGCTAACTAATAAAACATAAATTAACGAAGCTTCGAGGCAGGTAAATTTTCCTCGAGGAATTTTAGTAATCGAGGTACTCGAATCATTCGAGGAATCGTTTCAGCCCTACTGCATATAATAGAAAAGTCTGCCCAGCACACCATCCTGACCTTGTAAATTAGCAAGTTCACTCTTTGGCAGCAAGGCAGATTGATCAGTGTCACTGAGTTGCAAGACAGCTGGATCAGTGGCTCTCATCTGACTGAAACCTCCAGACTCATGTGCCTCAAGAACAGCTGACACATCTTGTGATGTTAATGATGTCTGGGAAGTTGGTGAGGGCACCTCAGCATCGTCATCTGTGCATTCAACAACCAACTGACAGTTGGTCGTACAACGAAACGCGTCTTGGACCGTTTTCTCCACCACACCGTTCACCTGGTTAAGTAGTGCGGTATATGGTTCAGTTACAATGCGATGGCTCATGCATGACTGAACAAATGGTTCTCTACTCAAGGCATCAGCGACAACATTTTTGCTACCAGGAACATAGTTCAGATCAAAACTATAGGGAGCGAGCCTGGACACCCACCGCTGTTCACACGCATCTAACCTTGGTTTGGTTAGTATGTACGTTAATGGGTTGTTGTCTGTCCAGACTGTGAAATGACGCCCTTTAAGCCAGTGGCTAAACTTGTCACAGATTGCCCATTTCAGAGCAAGAAATTCCAAGCGATGTGCTGGATAGTTTAGCTGAGAGCGTGAGAGAGTCCTACTGGCAAAAGCCACCGGTCTAGCCACCTTTCCATCAGGAGGAAGCTGTGACAAAACAGCTCCAATGCCATCAAAAGAGGCATCAACTGCAAGGATGAATGGAGCATTAAAATCTGGATGAGCCAAGGTAACACCACTTATCAACTCATTTTTCAAAGTTTTAAATGCTTCCTTGCACTCATCAGTCCAGTCAGATGGGGACAGTTTAACCCGACCCTTTTTAAATTTGGGTTTGTTGCCTCGCCCCTTTTTGTTTGTCACTCGTGGCTCAGCTACAAGGCTAAAGAGTGGTTTAGCTTTAACGGAGCACTTCCCAATAAAGTGATGATAATAAAGGACCATCCCAAGAAAGGATCTAATTTTCCTGGCACATGGTGTCTCACCATCAGGCTCCATAAGATCAGTTTCCTGTACCTCACTGATAGCCTGAACTTTACTAGGATCAGTGCTTACACCATCCTCACTTATCACATGACCCAAAAATTTCACTGACCTACGAAGGAAGTGACACTTTTTGGGAGACAGTTTTAAGTTATTTGCAGCCAGACGAGAGAAAACCATCTGGAGCCGATCAAGCGCAACCTGTTCAGATGGGGCAAAGACCATCAGGTCATCCAAATAACATAGCAAGCTAGTGAAATTTTGGTCCCCAAAAATAGACATCATCATCCGCATAAAAGTTGCGGGGCTGTTGGTCAAGCCTTGAGGCATCCTATTGTACTCATGCAGGCCAAAAGGAGACGAAAAGGCAGTAAACCTTTTGTCATCCTCGTGTAGTCTCACATTATAGAACCCTGAAGTCAGGTCCATGGTGGAAAAGAATACATTCCCACCAAGTGCAGCGAGGGCATCTGTTTGATGAGGCAATGGATGCGCGTCTTTAACGGTTCGCGCATTCAACCATCTGAAATCATTGCAGATACGGAGATCTCCATTCGGCTTCACAACCAGAACCAGAGGAGAGGAGTATTCGCTTTGTGATTTACGAATAATTCCCAACTCCTCCATTTCACTCAGAGCAGTGCGCAGTTTTTCATAATGACAAGGCGGAACACGCCTGTATGGTAGCCTAAAGGGCTTGTCATCCACCAGACGTATTCTGTGCACAAAATCTGTAGCATCCCCACAGTCCATTTTATGCCGAGAAAAGATGTATTCATACTGCTGAATTATTTGCAGTAACTTATTTTTCCACTCAAGGGAGACTTCACAAGATGAGAAGTCCAAGTCCTGGAGTCCAATGTCACTCAGAATGTGAGACATCTCCTCGTCAGTTACTGGTGTTTCTACAGGGTCTTTGGTGTACTGTGTGTTGGATTGGATGCACTCAGGTTTGGTGAAGTCATGTACAGAAACACAAGTGGACACATCGGCAACTTTTGCATTTCTTCTCAGAGTGAGAAGTTTTTCAGTTGGATTTACAATCTTGACAGGAACACAACCATCAGCATACAATGATGCTACAACTCTCCCCACTAGGATTTGTCTGGGTCTGCACTTGGACTGAGTTGGTTCAATGATGACTGAACATCCAACTAAAGAAACATCAGATGTAGGCAGTTTGGCCCAAACTAAATGTTCAGTTAGAGGCTGGAGAGTAACAGACCTTTTGAGTTTGGCTGTGCCCACTTTGATGGGTTTCATGCCTGGGTCACAGGACATCGAGTCTGACAGCAGAGACATTAAACAGGGCAAATTGTCTTTGTGAATGTCTCTCTGAGAGGAACAGTCAGTTGTCTCATCAAAAGAGACTTTCATTCGTGAAATCAGCCATCTGATAGCATTACTGCCCAATATCATTTCATCAGATTGGCCCGGAACCACTAGAACAGGGATCATGACATTAAAGCCAAAAACTGTTAGAGTGAGTTCATACAATGCAGAAGGTGTGACGACATGACCTCCACATCCAACAATAACAAAATCAGCGGCTGGTTTCTTATCCAGGTTCGTGAGATAGTTTGAAAGTTTTGCTTCTGCTTCCTCACTCATGGTGCATGCCATTGATCCACTGTCAACCAAGGCTTTGAGGGAATGTGTGCCTCCAACAGTCACATCCGTGTAGAACAAGCTGTCAGTCTTAGAAAGTCTCTGAGGGGCTTGCACAATCAGTGTCTTTTGTGGTGGAACCTTGCTGCTGTAATTAATGTACAGAGTCTCACAGTCATCATCAGAAGAATCCAAGGTGGGAGTGTCACTAAGAGGATCTGCGCTGTCCTCCCCTCCACGCAGATCTTTCAGTTTTCCTGTTAGTTCGTGGGAAGGTAGCTGATCTCTCTGACTGCAGTTTCGACTTGAATGGCCAGGAAGATGACAGAAGAAGCACAGATTGTTCTGTCGGCAGTGCATACGTGCAGTGTGAGAATTATCATTACACACAGAACATGGTATGTCATTCAGTCCTTTAATAGTCGGCAAACGGTTTTTAACAGGTTGCCTTCTGCTGGACTGGGAGTTGCACTGGGCTTGAAGTAGCACTTTCTCCAACATGCCAATCAGTCTTTCCATTGTGGAATTGTCTGGGGCCACACATTGTTGCAGTTCCTGCTTTTGAACAGATGTGGGCGCTGTGCAGGCCACTTCTGCTCGGTTCACACTGATTCTGCTTTCTTTCTCAGCAGACCGCAGACCCTTTTCCATATGATACTCATCCAACACTTCCTGAACATCTTGTGCCGACCATTTTTCTATGGTCTTGGATCTGAAGGTGAGAGCTAAATCTTTACATGGACAGTATCTGATGAACATGCGAGTGACTTCAACACTTGGATTGTCAAAGGTCTTACCCTGTTCTTTAAGTCGGTTAGCAGCAACATCAGCTGCTCCATTCAATCTTAGCCAATATTCGAATGGATCCTCGTTCTCTCTTGGCCGGGTGGAGTAAAAATCAGCAAGTGGTACGGGAGAGCACTGATCAGACCCAAAATGTTTGCGCAGAAGCGAATAGATGGCTTGTGGATTATGCTGAACATCAATTCCACAGTTGCGTATTCCACACCTCACAACATCCCTCGCTCTGCCTCTAAGATGGATAAGGATCTCCTCAGCCTGGTGTTCTTGCTGCACACCACTCTTTTTTATGTAATTTTTCATCGAGTCCTCCCATTCATCAACTGTAACCGTATCAGAACTCTCCCCCTTAAAAATAGGTGGTTCCTTCACCTGGCTTCTGGAGACGAGTTGGACCTGAGAAAGATCCAGTGAGCCGCATGGGACTTGATGGTTCTCATTTCGAGTTGTTTCAATTACAGTTCCACTTGGGCTGCTTGAGTTCAGGTGTGCCATAACACTATCAGCCAGCTGTTGCCCTATTTGTTGGACAATAGTGCTCATCTGATCCACTAGCCCAGCATTATCAACATGAGAATCTTGGATAGATGTGCTAGAACACTGAGGAGGTTGAATATTAGGACAGGTCTGACCACTGGGTGTAACAGTTTCCCCAGTCACCAATGAGTCATTTACAGTATGTACATCAAGTGATGGACTACCCAATGAAAATGGAACAGGGGTGTTAGAGAACCCTCTACCTCTGCCAATACAGAGTGGAGTCACATTTGATTCTCCAAAATTACTGTAACTCATTTTGACAAAAGTCCAAGAGCATTCAAAAGAAATGTCCTTTCACAAAGATGTACAAACACACTCAGATGCGCTACTTAGACTTCCGTTGCAAATTCAGATGACACAGTGGAGCTCCAGCGACGTGAGGATCAGAAGTCACCAGCCCGGTCCGATGTAGTTCTCGACGAGTCACGGCACCATTGTGGCCTATGTGGTTTTGGTGGCTTCTATCGGTGTGGTAATGAACGACAAGGAGCTGCTCAAGTTGGCATCAGCTGTTTCTTTAATTCTCCATCTGCATTTCACAGAACGGGCATGGAGGTAAGGTCAGTCTCTGGCATAAAACAAGCTCCTCGTCAGTGATCCTCATGGCTCTGAGGATTACCCATAATACAATAACCACAATAAAATAATTTAAAATTACAGTGATCGTATAGTGGATTTTGTTTTACAATAAAAGGACAACCAGTGAGTCTCCTTTTTAGAGAAAATAAAGTAACTAATTAAAATGTTCTGAAAAATAAAATAAAATGCTGACATTTTATTTACTGGATGCCATTTTTATATTTTAGTTTATATAACCTTGCATTTTAGAACAGTGCAGAAACATAAATTAACCACATCATTGTATAAAACTGTTAATATAAAACTCAGTGTCATGCTAACCATCTGCTACAGGAGATTTGGTAAAACATACCTGCATTTCACAGAACGGGCATGGAGGTAAGGTCAGTCTCTGGCATAAAACAAGCTCCTGCAAGGAGGAGCCATAATGTTACCACGTGGGAAATTCCCACTGCACTTTCCCACGAACTAAACATTCTCAAACACGACAAAAACGACATAATAACAGAACTAGCGTGACCCAGACCGAACATATTTCAACAATATGCAAAAACGACAACCACAACCGCACTTCACAAAATGCATTAATAATATTTCTTTAACACATGACAGAGACACGTTACCTCGTCAGTGATCCTCATGGCTCTGAGGATTACCCATAATACCTCGCTCTTTCTAGGGTGAATGCAATACAACTTTTTACCAGCAGATGGTGCATTTTAGCAGGATTTAACCTCAACCATTTTAACTATGTTACATTAGGAATGTGCTAAATTATTGTGACCCTCTGTGAGGATCAATGTTGAAAATCACAATAGACCACAGGACTTGCAGCCTTTTGTTACTTTTTTCACATTAGCACAAATTTAATTATATTTGGATATGGAGAAGAGAATGTCGTCTAAACTAAGAGGACAGTTTTATACCACGGTGTAAGGTTTTGATCAAATAAATCTGCAAGTTTCAACATGTGGATCTTGAAATGGCTTTTCCAAGAACTATAGTGCATCGCAAGAAAGAAAGAAAAACTTTCTGTGGGACCATACCTTCAACTGCTATATGACACGTTTATATTTCCAGTGTCAGTAAGCGTTTCTGTGTGCCACTTGGCTGAATACGCTCCATCAACAAAGATTACTCATCATTTCCCTGAAGAAGAAGACTCCTGTGCTTTCCCTGTGTGGTTTCTTTGTCATGAGCCAGGAATAAAACTAATTCCCAAGGAGGAACACAGCCTGCGACATACGCCGGGAGATCTAAGACTGACGACAATACGCAGATTATCAATCAAAATTTAAAAATTAAAACATCATTGGGGATGAATTGCTTCACGGGGGATTGTCATAAAAATGTCCACGAATGCTTTGGCTTATTCAGAGCATGACTGTCTCGTTTAATTGTCTGTTCAATGGCTTTGCAGAGATTTTTTAGCTGCCAAAGGAAGATTTCTCCTTTTGTGCTTAATGGGAACAGTATTCATCAGTCAGAACATTTGTAAAAGAAGCAAAGACTGGTTGATCTGGGAGTTGTTTTGTGGTTATGTTAGATCAGAAAATGGATTTTCAGCCGTACCTTTTTAAACTAAACGTAAAAAATGTTTCTATAGAAGGGAAGACTGTTGTGTCAACAACCTTTTGGCATGGAAATTTTGTTCAAGGGAGCTGCAGATGATTAAAAAAACCCCACAATAATCAACTACCTCATGAGATGCACTCACTTTCCTTTTCCGTGTTGGGATGGCTGGCTGTGTTGATCCTTTGGTTTTGTGCCACAAGCTTTGCCTGGATGAAATCTGTTGGCAAAACTTGGTCAAGAAACAATCCTTACTATGAAAATAAATGTGAACAGTACTGTAAATGTTTTCATCGGACAAACAGCATTTTGAAAAGTTGGTTTCATTCTATTTTTACAGCAATTATTTGATTAATGAGCAGCTCAAAAGTCTATTGTGTTAATATCAACAACATTTTTGCCCTGTTTATCTTAGACCATGGTCAATTTCATTTAAAAAATCTGAAATTCCTCTGCCTTACCTGTCTTTCCTGAACATGCTCTTCTATTTTTTTATTTTTTTTATTTTCATCACTTTCTTATTGCTTGAATTCTGCTCCTTATGTCTTACAAGTGACCCAGATCTTGGCTGTAGATCTCGTTTGCAAACTGCACACAAACACCACATGGCTCTTCCGCAATAACAATGGAAAACTCTACATCAAAGCTCAGCAGAGAAGAATTTAGACTTGATTTATTTAGTCTTCATGCAAATCCATTTCAGCCACAGAAAAACTGTTTGTGTTGAAAATGAAGTTATTGTAAAACACAGCGAGATTAAATTACTATAAATCCTCATTTTTTTCCCCCTGTCTTCTTTTCTTGGGATTTTAATTTGTGCTAAGCCGCGTCAATATGCGTGAAGACCATTAGTCAGCTTTCTAACGGCCTGAGGCCCATTAAACCTAATATGATCATAAACTGCTGTAGAGAAATTATTTCCAACTAATCAATCAGACTTAAACTGTGATTCAAAAACATAAAAACATGGAAAAAGTTTGACATCAAAGTCTGGATTTAGCTTAACAAACATTGGTTTCTGTTTGGAAAGGTTTTAGCAGGTAACAGATTATTCTTGTTATTTGTTGTACCTCTGTGAAATGTTTGTCTGCAGAATAATTACACAGTAAATGACAAAAACAGGACTTGTCTATCTCAGACTGTCCTACAAGGATCAGAGAGCATGAATCAGTATTTTCAAACATGGATCCACCACAACGTTTTCACCTCCTAAGTTCTGTGGAGGAACTCCCAAGATCAACACAATATCTTAACAAAAACTATTCGGGTTGAAATAAATGTTTTCTGCAAACTCAAAACGATATTATTACCATTTAAACTAAAATTGACTTCATAGTGTCAGTCAAGATAAAAAGTCAACAATATCCTTCTGTCAAAACAAATAACAAATGGTCAATCAAGATATTCTCTAAAGTCTAACTTTTATCAAAAGTTTTTGACCTTGTCTTGAGGTCTGATATCTTATGCTAGTTTAAGGAGTAAAGTTTGGGAGAAGAAAAAGAGTTTCCAAATTTGACATTTGAATGGGTCAGTTCCTCAGTTCAGAATCAGAAAACTTCACTGTGGCTCAGATATCACCGTCTCCCAGTGAACCGCTGCAGGTCTCGCTGAAGGATGAAGAAATCCAAGCATGAAAGCTGCTATTCTGGCTTGAAACCCATTCTGTAGTCAGTCAGAAGGGAGTGGCTGGTTTACATGGCCCGTTTATTCAGTGTTGGGTGATTTTCCACTCTAGATCATTCCAGAACCAAAAACTGTTCGAAGGGGTCTTTCCATGCTTAACCCCTTCTTAGTGCAAGTCAACGCTATCAACAACTTCTCTACTGTGCAGCCCATCAACTAATCATGGATTATTTCAGAAACATGTTCATTAATTTCTGTGGTAGTAAAAAGTATATGCTTTGAACAAAACATTCCAGAGTCAAAGTATTACTCCTGCATTATGAAGAAACAGGGATTTCATGAGTCTTGGAGTTACAAATTGTTTTGGCTAGACACAAGAATCCAGTCTGAGTTTTTTCGAAGTAGGTAGACACAACTAAAAGGTCAGATTTGATGATGAAATCAATTTATTGGAAATTTCAATGACCAAACCAGCTTACCGAGTTTCATGTGAGTATTTCATACATGAATGATTCATAAGGTCAAGAGTAGTGACTAAATCTTTCTTAAGTTTCAATTGGCATTTGGACAGTTGTGTTGTTCAGCGACTTTCCAACAATGAACACAAGCCTTATTTGGCAATGTGTGTATTCAGAAACAATACAAAAGACACTGAAAAAAACCCCTCTAATACACTTCAAACAGCATAAACTAAGACAAAACAATATTCAAATATGTAAACAAAAGATTATGTCATGGAGTGTGGTTGGTGGTGGTGAGAATGAACGTGGAGACCCAGATGAGGGTGATGATGATGAATTTAATGATGAATGTTGCTCAAAAACAGTCCAGTCAGGCAGCATGGCCGGAACAATAGCACACAGCTAATACTGACAACTAGGTGACTGAATTCAGGAGCTAAGGCTAACCAGGACTTTACACAGTGCGACTGGAGAGCTTGGCGGAAGACGTACAACGAGCGACGAGGATCTGACAACAGACAAAGACAACAGGTGGGACTAAATACACAGGGAGGGTAATCAGGAAGCTAGACACAGCTGGGATCAATCAACAGGGAGGACAGGACAAAGACTCACAGGAAAACAGGACTAAACGCAGAAAATCTCAAAACAACTCCACAGAGAAACACAGATCACAACAGATTACGTAAACAAAAGTCCAATATTTCGCAGCTTTTGCCTCAACGAAAACACTCTGTAATGAAAAGCACATTGTGAGACAGAAGGAACCTAAGGTTGGAAAAATCTTCACATTTTTTCATGAAAGCTATTTGGGGATTTACATGGGAATACAAATCTTTATTTTCTTTGACAATGGGAGTAAAACAGTCATTCCACAGCTGTTTATCAGCAACATGTCAAGGGTCCTGTCCAACCAGGGCTTAACTGAATCTGAACATCTGCCTCTGTCAAAAGCCCTGGAGCAAGAGGGGATACTAGAGTCTAAGCCGACTCGTTCTCAGTAAGCTGTAAATGAAGGAACAGCATGTATGGTGAGTTTAAGCTATAGTTCACTGATTAATACAAACTGTACATTGGCATATGAAAGTGAAAATAAAGATGATTCTTTCTGCCTCCACTCCTTTTAAACTGACTGAAACATCTGCTGGCAGATTGTGTACTGCATGTGGTTTCTGAAAAGTGATCGCTGCAGCTTGTTGATCCCGTCCTCTTGGATCTGTGTGTGCCCACAAGAACCAGAGCCATGACACGAATGTGGTCAGTGATACGGCTCCAAAGACAACAATCAGATCCTGGGTGGCCTTCATCTCAATTTCATTCAGATTTCATGTTAAACAGAAATTGGCGAAATACTCCGGACAAAGTACATTTAATACACTTATGAATGAGACGCTCCAGTCTTTGGCTAGAGCACCATGCAAGTGAAAACTACGCCTACAATACAGTAAAACAAATACACATGTGCAACTGTTTCAGCACAAAAATTGTATCTTTATAAAGGTTTTCAGTTATAAGGTGAGAAAAAATATCGGAAACATTAATTCCCATTAAGTCCTGGAAACTTGGAGGAAATAAATCAATAATAAGAAATAATAAATCAATTTCAGTTTTAAAATTGTAACTTAAAACATCTTTAATAAAAACACACTGCTCCATTTGTATTTGTAAAACATACTTTATTTTCATATTGTGCAAAAAAAATGTATAGGACATACACCACCACATCTGTTAGAAAACAGACAAATATACATGTTTTAATCATACTTTTAGAGAATGAAATTTAAAAACAAAGATCCTATTATTTACAGTTGCCGTATTTTACAAAACTTTCATTAAAACAAAATCTCCCTCCCAAAAAAAAACAACTGCTGAGCAAAGCAATAGGACTGAGGTAGAATACAGAGACAGAAAGACATGGCGTACATGGCTGCAGCTTTTCCAGACTATCACTCTGACTATAAATACAAATGTTTTTCATCTTTAGTAATAACAAAAACAGGAGACACAACAAAGCTTAAAAGTGCTTCAACATATCTGCTGTGCTTCAGGACGCAAAAGGCCTACAAAACAAAATGTATTTGTTTGATCAGTCATTTGAACAAAAGAAGCATGTTCTTTTGTAGAATAAAGCAAATCAGCAAAGTAGGTATCTTCTCTAATTGTGCTGCACAGCGCCAGTTGTTCCAAAACGCGCAAACTGCAGTTCAACGTCGCAAACCGTTACACATTCTCACACCATTAAAATACAAACATCTCTGTACCTGAACCGTGCAACACATTCAATTGTCTAAGTGGGGGGCAGGGACAACGTTACATTTTCATATACACAACAGGGCCAAAAAAAGGCATCAAGAAATAATCAGAGAAATAAGCAAGCACTAAAAAAAGACCGAGATATTGGAGCTCATCTTATAAAACATGTATCTGGCGTTTGATATATTCTAACTACTTTATTCTTCAGAAGCTCTCATTTACACTTGGACGTGACTCAACAGCAGGAGTTTTAAGATACCCTATCCCGGATAACGGGGTACAGCTTGGGCCTTAAAAATTTTAATAAAATATTTAATCTAACTTGGAAAAAAAAACAACATAAAAAGAAAATCTTGTGAGTCAAAAGTTTCCGTCTCTGTTATTTGTAGGTCAGAAACTAAAATGTTTGGCAGCTTGTGGCCTAAATGTTCAACAGTAGAAAATTATAACCCAGTTAACCACAAAAAAAAAAACAACTATTAAAGCGTTAACAAATTGATATATTGTAATAACTGTCAAAAACAAAAACAAAAAAATCATCATGTATTCTGGACAAGATTAAATATATATAGTGTGATCAGTATAGATTCTTGTGTATGAAAACCCAACATATATATTTAATATGAACATTATTGTAAACATAATTATTTCTGTGTACCTACAATATTTCAGCACCAGCTGTTCAATTCATAATAAAATCTTCTGTATTCACAGATTATGTAAAAAAAAAAAAAAATAAGGACCGTCGAAATACAATATGCCCGGATGATAATGAAGCATTTCTACTGGAGGTTACAGTGATAAATGGTGGGACGGAGGAAATGTATATTTTCGGACTCTTCTGCGCAGGAGTCGTGGGATCCAACCTGCGGGCACTTCCTGCTTTTCCAGACCAGCTGAGCAAACGCTGTTGGTCCTCAGACTTCAAAAGTGTCACACCTTCACGGCAAACATTCTAAAGGAGCCTCCGTCTGTGTTGCTTTGGCTGAAAATAGACAAAAAATAATGTGTTACCTTTACTGTTAGAGATGCAAACATTCTTTAGCTAGCAACGGTTTATACCCACCAACTTGTTTTTCACAGAGACTAAATTAGGTATATTTTCAGTCACATATTCAGTCTACATGCTTCCTTACTTTGTAGAAACGTCTTTTGGCTGCCAGTGGAGTAGTTTCTCAAGTTTTGTTTTGTTTTTTTAACAGCTTTGCATAGTTAGAGTCTGGAAATTTTGCCAAATTCTTTTACAAAATTACCCCAAGTTCAGTCAAATTAGATGGCGAGAAGCTGCGAATATTAATTTTCAGTCTCACCACAGACTGATAAATCAGCCACAGGTGTTGAGCTTAGGTCTTATTAAAACATGAGACTGATTTGATCTCAACCTTTCCATCTGGCTGTATGCTGTGTGGTTCTGATGAATGCTGTTGCCTCATTGAGTTGAAGCCATTATTAATGCATGTATTGTATTTTAATCTAACTTCAGGCATGATTACAACAATCAGAGGTGAAGTGGATTTTCCCCTCATGGTTCAAATTATCTCAACAGCGAAACCCATCAAAAAATAAATCAAGAGTTGATATTTTAGGTTGAAACCGCCATGAAAACCTGCTGTTTCCAGAATGACTCACTGCCCCAGTATTTCTAAATATGAGGGCTTTTTTGTGGTTCCCACATGTGCTCAGCTCATTGATATTAATTAGTTCATTAGCAGAAAACCTTGAAGCTGTGCCACGATCAATAACCACGACAGGCTAGAACTGCTGGCGTCCTGTGGCAGATAATTGTTCGTGTAGGGAAGCCGGCAGATTGGCTGACAGCATCTCCATTCTGAAGTAATTGGATAGGCTGTAATTACATTCACAGCAGCACAGAGCAATCTAAACTGCCCACGCTGCCACAACGCCTTGTGCCAACGAGGCACAAGGCGTTAACTCCTTCTCAGGCACTTACTGACCTCCTGTCCCAATGCCCCGAGTGCGGCCTTCGCGGCTCTGCATCGGGTTTCAAACAGTCAGACTCGGATTGTTAGTATCAATTCAGCACTTTGCTCAGTCAGTTGAAATCTATGGGTAAAGTAAGCAAAGAGGCAGTGTGTGGCCTTCCCACACACCAAACCACACCATCACTCTTGCATCCCCCCATGTGCCAGCAGAGCTGACCACGAGGACTTTACCTGAGTTAGTCCAGTGGAGCTAACCAGAGACATGAAAGTGATTTGTGAAGCATAGCGTGCAAGCAGAGAACCCACTACATGGGCTATTACAGCGGACATCAATCACGCAACTTCCTCTGACATAGTCTGCTTTGTCTCGTCAAACGTGCTTGTCGGTTTCAATCATCAAACGGAAAACCTAAGCGAATGAAATTGAATTTCAAATCAGCAAATCTCGCTAAACATTGAACTAGACCCTGGAATAGTTTATTCATCTACTAATGCAATTTCAAAGTGTTTAATCTCATTTATGAGGGACAAGCTGACATGTCCAAAGTGGGGGCAAAACCTTTGCTTGATTATTAACAATTCTGTAGATATCATGCAAAATATTGTCACCTTCCTAAAGCACTGGCTACGTCTTTCAGCAAAAAGAGTTGATTTTTTTTTCTTTTTTTTTTTTCCAAAAATCATTTTGGGAAAAAAAAAAATTCTCTAGGATCGTGACTATATTTATTTTCTAGAAGGAGTTACATAGTGAAGCATTTGCAGTTTTGCTTTGCAGCAAGGAGTCCTGGGTTCAAAACCCAGCCAGGACGTTTCCAGTGTTTAGTTTGGATGTTCTCTCTGGGTATGTCGGCTTCCTCCCACAGTTCAAAGACATTCATGTTAGAAAAATTGACATTCCTGATCACTCATTAGTGTGAGTGTGTGATTGAATTATTGTTTTGCTCTGTGGTGGATTGGTAGCCTTTCATCCGGTGGAGACTGGAACAAACCAGCCTTGTAACCCTTCAAGAACTGAGCAAGTCTGAAAGATGGATTGACAGACGAACAAAGAGTTGAAGAGGGATTCAGAAGTAGGGATTTTGGATTTTAATGAGAACACGGGAGTTATTTTTAATAAATTAACTTTAGTTTAAAAATTCTCTGAATGTTTTCACATCCCAGGAGGGCTTATCAGTTCTCAGTATGCATGTTTTTTTTTTTAATTCAAACTAAATTCATTATTGTCTGATATAAATTGCAACTAATCAAAAAAGATGCAACATTTTTTTAAAACCTTTGTATCTTTTATAAATGAATAATGAACCTCAATGGGGAAATATAACTACAGTTAGTCAAGTAAACACCAAAACAGTGAGGTTACCTTTCAGACTGGATGCCATTTTTTAGGACTCCAGCGTAACTCTTCCTTCTTTCCAGTGGCAGAACGTCAACAAAACCTCCGTCTGCTTTGATTACCCCTGCATGGATGGCCGATTTGCAAATGCTGGAGCTCTGTGAAGAACAGGAAGAAAGTGAAAAACCTTTACACTCTTAAAAGAAAACAAGAAGGAGGTGTGTAGAAGTCTGGCTCTACCGTAACAAACCATAAGTTCTTATCGGGGGAGTACAATCACTCACTTCCAATCTAAACACAGATCACACTCTACACTCATGCAATGATTCTAACCAGAGGTTTTATATTCCATGTTTAACCAACAGTTAGCCTCCTCACCACTGCAGAAACATATCTTTTGAGTGCCCTACTTTGCAAAACACACTTTAACCCTTTGTTGAAAGGAAGCTTAAGTTTTGACCTGGAGCTCTTACTAAGTTCCAGAAGGACCTCGAATGTGCAAACAACCCACAGTAAAAAAACAAACAAAAAAAACTAGCAGAGCTCTGGAGATCTTTCAGCTGGATTTATGACCACACTTTGTAAATATTTATTAATACTCACATCTGCATAGATGTTGTTTCCAACTACAGGCGACCAATAGGATGGCTGAGTCTTACAGCTGGCTGGACAGATGATTCTGAGAACCACAGAAGTACATAAAAGTTATGGATCATGTTGCATTTAAGAGAAATAAGGATTTACGATCACATCACACATTCAGTGACATAAAGAAAACTTTTTATTACTTAGACTTATAATTTGTAAATATTTGCGACAAAATAGGTTTTCAAAATATCTGTTAAGGGGTGATAGACATTTTTTAAAAATCTATTCAGTAAAGCAGCTAAAGCCAGCGAATGGAGGCACCTGGGACAGTGTGAGGATGGCCGTCTGTAAGGGCAGATTTCCCTCACTGTGGTGTAGCAATCGGCATTATATTCTGTCAACCAGAGAGAAAAGATGAACAATTATAATACAGTATTAATATGCTCCATAATACGCACCTTGCATGATCAGTTGTTCTGACTCTACACAGTTCGTTCCTAAAAAATATGGATTTACTCACCTTCCACTTTGACCACCGTGAAGGAGTTGCCGGGTTTATATTTGCTGCATAACAAAAAAAGAGAGATGCATTAAAACACTTTCAGCATGAAGAAGTACAAAAACAATGAAAAAATTAAGTTAGCAGGACAATGCTGTACAATTAATTGTTTTCCCAGTAGTTACTTGAGTGCTTCTCTCAAGCTCATCAATGCTAAATGTTGCATCTTATCTTGTCGGTCCTACTCATGTAATGAGGCTTCACATTTTAAATTTTACTCCTCATTTATTTTTCCTTCAATTACACATGTTCAAGAGCCGTATTCACAGTTTTAATCACAGCCCAATTTTAATTTAACTGGAAAGAGCAGGCGTGTCTACCTGAGAGACTCGACTCCATTTTTTGTGGATCTGACAAAGAACGGCAACTTGTCTGTCCTCGTTACGTCAACCAGCCCTCCGTTGTTGTCGATGACCCCAGAATGGATAGCAGCTCGGCAAATACTTGATTGCTGCAACGGTGAGAAGCGAACTTTAAGAAATGCCTTACTGTTAGCAACTGTTTAGAAATGCAGTTTTGAGAGACTCACCACATCGTAAGAAACAGTCCCCCAAACTTTCCCTTTTGTACTTAAACAATTTGCTGGACAATTGTGTCTGCAGAAGAAGAACACAGGCTCACATCAGAGAGGAAGCGTGTGACGAGTGAATAAATAAGTAATTATCGACTGAAAATCCTCACAACATCCTGACCTGTTGCAGGTTGCTCCTTTACACTTATCCCGCAGTCTAGTCTCACACTTGATGTTGTGAGCTGCGATAATGAGACAACACATTGAAATTAAGTACCAAACACAAGGTGGTCATTAAAATACATTGTTGCGTTAATAATTCCCGCATCTACCGAGGTATGGATTGTCGGGAGTCTTTGGGGAGGATGTCCTCGGGGTGGCGGTTTTGGGTTTGGTTGCAGGTTTCCTGGGAGGTCTGGGGCTCGGTTTGGAGGTGGTCCGAGGTGACAGTGGCACCTGAGGCTTTTCCACCTCGTTCATGTCCTCCGTCTCCGAGCGCTGAGAGTCTGGCAGCGTTCAAACATGTTGACGTTAGGTTGAGGCATTCATTGAAGAGAAAATACGCTGGTAATTAAATTTAAGAGTTCTCCTCGTTTGGGTTTTAATTGCTCAGTGTTTTTCTGACTGCTCTTTTTATTATGTCAAATATCTATCTGTATCTATCAAATGCAATTTAGTACAGAATTGTGAAGGGGAAGGGAAATGATACATGGTTTCAGAAACTATTTTATGAACGACAATTTTAAAATTTATGCACAAAGAGGTCTTTACTTCCAGTCGGTGCCTTTTAGAACAATAGGAATTATTGGACATGACCGATGAAAAACAATTTGGGCTCGTCTCTAACAGATTTAATCATCTGGAGCCAAATTAGACTGATGTTGGTATAGCACCTGTAGACATTTATTTTGAAGTACTTACAAAAGATTTTCAATTAAATTTAGGTCTTCACAACTCCTGCAGCGAAAACATCTTTGGTGTGGACTTTAAGTTTACTTGGCAGAACACCAACCAAGTGGCGCATGAGACCATTTTCCTCGTTTTCCAAAATTGTAGAGAAATGTCTCACCTTTGTAGCACAGATTGTTTCTGCATCCTCCTCCAAAACTCGGAGGACACTGAGAACAAGGACGGCCATGTTGATACGGGGCCTCTCCGATCCAGTTTCCCCTGGACAGAACCAGAAAATGAATTACCAAAGTATGGCGGCTTTGTCATTACTCCAGGAACCTCCCAGAACCCAACAAAGACAACTACTCTAGTAATTTTACTCCTAAATTTAGATACTTTTTAATCCACGCCGATGTCAAAACACTGCATGGTTAACATTTGCTGACCCTGTACAGGGCAATGCAAACAAGTCTGGAGGTTGTTGACGAACAGCTGACAGTGGAGGAATACTGATCTTACTTTGGGGAATAGTTGCAAACAAGGTAAACAGCGTTCTCCCATGTTTCTCCCCACACGTTCATCCTTGGACACACGTGCACAGCACAGCCCACTCGGCTCGTGGTTGCCCAGACCAGCTGAAATGAGGGAAAATAAATACACGGCCAAAGTTAGCGCTGGCATTCTCTGAATGAAAAGACTATATTTCT
Organism: Poecilia mexicana; assembly: GCF_051168715.1. NCBI lineage: Eukaryota > Metazoa > Chordata > Actinopteri > Cyprinodontiformes > Poeciliidae > Poecilia > Poecilia mexicana. The sequence continues at coordinate 21,150,702 of NW_028263372.1, forward strand.
AGACTGACACTTCTCACACTCATTAATTCAAGAGGAAACACTTAAATTGACTGTTTTAATTAACGGGGCCACAGGGACCCGCTAGGGCCTCTGATTCTGCCTTAGTCTGGTGTGATGTTTTCATTAGGCCGTGAAAAAGGAAACAAATGTATATTTTTAATATCGCAAATATGGTTGTAAAACGGTCTGCCGAAGTTTCGATTTCACAGGATGTATGAAAAGAGCAGCTGTAGAGGTGTTACGGATAAATCATGTCCCGTTTGAGGGAAATAAAAAGCTGCATATTCTAAAACTTCTCCCAACACCTCCCTCTCAAACACGTGCTCCCCCTCCTCAGGAATGCTGGTCTTTTTTTTTTTTTTCTTCTTTTTTTTTTTTTTCTTGTATGCTTAGGGGCCGCTGGAAGCAGTGAGCTAGCACACGGACTGACATGTGTCTCTAACGCAGCACAACGCGATCGAAAGGCAGCGATGGAGCGCGACGGCCTGGACGGCAGACACGTCAAACCAACAGCAGACAGTCAGGTGACGGCTCAGCTCCTCCCGCTTCCGTCAGCAGCATCTTCAAAGGAGCCCAGGTCAGGCAGTGCAGGATGTCTGCTGGGTTTGGAAATGACTGCCAGATGAAAGTGATCAAGTTTCAGGGTGAAAGCAAAGAAGAGAGACTGAGGCCGTTTCCGTAAAGCCAACCCAACGGCTTTGAGGCTGACTGTAGGCCAGCTCTTCTGTCTGCGGATCCTAATTCAGTTTTTAATTTGCTCATTTGGGCAATTTTTTTATTTTTTCTTCTTTAAGGTCTCACGTTTTGTTCAGTTTTAATCAGGAAATGCTGATCCAGATAAGCATGCAGTCATTCTTTGCTGCTAAGAGATTTCCCATGAAACAGTTACGTTCACAGGAAACACTGACAACACGAGTCTTCGCTCACGGCACCACTGTGACAAGGCGTGGCATTATTCATTTTCTGCCCCGAACGAGTTGTTATCGCTTACTTCTATTGTTTATACTCATTATGGAGCAGGTGCGCCCTCTTTGAGGTGCCATCTGTCCCACTGCACCTTGCTGATGATGCTAAAGTTGGGAACTGCTGCAAAGTTTTAAGACCTTCGATAATCTGCGGTTTAAAAACCTAAAATGCCTGGAGAACTTAAATAGATACACTGAAGGGTTTTTTAGTGATTTCTGGAAAACATTGTTGTAGCCTGAAATGAGAGTGAATACCACAATATGTAGACTGGTAAATTGAGGACTAAGTAATTCTATATAGACAAAGATTCTTTAAAACACCATTCAATTTTTTTTTAACCTGTGGAGTTTGTTTTCCAAGAAAAAGTAGCTAAAAGTAGTTAAAAGTAATTGGCATATTCTCAGGTTTAGAAAGAATCGTCAGTCGTGCTCTAGGTCCTATTAGTTTTATTATGTTTTCTAGCATAACCACAACTGAAGAAACTAGTGACAAACAGATCCATCCCAGTTTTAGTGTTGTTTTCCTGTAAATTACAGACTCTTTGTAATTAGTTCATCACACCCTCGAGCCGGAAAGCCAGCTCATACCATCCCGTCAAGGCAATAAGTTATTTGTTAAAGAGACAAATTACTGATCTAAAGGGGCCTGAGTTCTCCTACCTGGGTGTAGTGAGTGCACATTGGCCCTGAGCAGCGGTCAGGGCACCAGGGGTTGCACTCCTGAGGGTAAGGGTAGGTGTAGTCCTTTACTTCGTCGTACCACGCCTGGACATGGAAGGCAGGTGAGCGGTATCTGTAGGGCCAATGCACACACACACACACACACACACACACACACACACACACACACACACACACACACACACACACACACACACACACACACACACATTTAGACACACACACATTCAGAAAAACAGTAGGCTTAGTCACAGCCGGTCCAGCTTCCTGGGGCAAAAGGGAAATATCTGAGAGAGCTGCCAGGTGCTTTGGCTCAGACTTGAGAAACACTGCATAAATCTCTCCTCCCTACCTCCCATTACTCCTCAAAAGATGAGTCCGAATTTGACCTGGCGCAAAGAACTGCAGACTGGTCCCACAGAACAAGAGGAAATTGAATCAAGTTGGGGGAAAAAAAAAAAAAAATCAACGACAAGTAAACTTAAACATGGCACCATCGCCTAACTAATCAGTTAAATTCTTATAAACAACTCTTGGAAAGTGCTGATGGCGGCAAGGAGGAGAGAAAAAATGACTCTACATCAGTGTTTGTTGGCAATGAAAGAAAAAAAAAGGGGGGAAATGGGCTTGAGAGAATCAGAGCAGATTCCTGGAAGGGCACCTGCTGTGATATCCATGTGTTGTTACACAGAGGCCAACTGTGTCAGGCCGTTCAGAGACACACTTCCTTGCCATTGCTTTGGTCTTCCACAGATCTTGGAAGGACTTCAGGTCTGAACTCAGCCTGGGCCAGTCATAAATGTTGTTATTGTTCACTGTCCAATACTTCAAGACCACTTTAGCGATATGTTTCAGATCACTACCATGTTAGAGAGCCCAAAGGTGACCAAGAGAGGATTTTTGCAGATGTTTAAATCGGTTGGGCATATTCATTTGGTCCTCACGCAGGTCCACATGAAAAATGCCAATCCCTGATATGAGCAAGGTAGATAGATCCAAGACTGGTGTCCATGGCTACCGCTTCCCCCTGATAGATATCAAGGCAAGGTGGAGTGCTCTGTAGGTATTGTTTGGGTTTGTGACTGTCGTTTTCCTCTTGTTTGCAGTTTTTGGGAGGTTCTGGCCAAATTTTAGACCTGAATCAAATCAGTTACGTGACGAGAACTAAAGACAAGCGTCTGGCAAGGAGACCTTCCAGCCTCGATACCTGCTCACCGTCACAAAATGGTAGCAGTCATAGCGCCAGTGGAAACTTGTAGAAACGCTGATGTATTTACAAAGATTGTTTTGGTTACTTTGCAGGAAAAAAATAACGGCTTGCCTGTGATTACTGAGAAGAAGCATGGATAATTTTTAAACATGACATTTCGATTTTCACTTTTTCCACCATCAGGTCATAAAAAGTTTTTATTTTTAAATCTGTATCGTCCTTACCAAGGTTACGTTTACTAAAATATTTATGTCTGGCCAAAGACTCAAGAATCGCTGGCCAGCCAAGCTACATTTCCACCACTGACCCAGTTAAATGTTCTTTTGACTAATCACTTGAACCAAAATGAACTAAGATGCAGATGAAAAAAAGAAATATGAAACGCCATGCCTAAACACACAACTCTCTTTGTCTTAGTAATGAATTCAACATCAGGGAATTGATCAATAATCAATAACATGCTATGTCAAATATTATTCCTTAATATTAAAACCTTTTGAGACACTTTAAAAGCAACTTTTATACAACATAAACTCCACAAAGACCATTTTATCCTTAAACAATCCATAAATCTAGATTTGCATCTTATTTACAATTTTATCATAATTGCAATTTTCTGCATCACTGACTTCTGAGTAATATATTCATCATACATATATCATTTAGTATTATTATTAGACACAGCTGCAGTCAGAGGACTAAATGTATGCATTGTGACCAAGAAGACCACATTAACTCAGGGAGTTTAATGTTTTTATATAAACTTTTACCAGGATGGAATGATTATCCAACAAATGAAAAACCAAAAAGAGTTAAGTCAACTAAGTCAGAATTAGGTGATATGAGTTGCACAGCCTGCATGAACAGCACTTTAAAAAATGATCAATAACCCAAAATGAATTACAACGTTCATCCAGATGACTGGTTTGAACCTCACCTCCCCCAGTGAACTGCCAGGTTTTGTCCAATCGACATGAGGAGGTCTTGAGGTCCGTGGTCCCACTGACACTCCTCGGCCCAGTGAGTGGCTGACCTCTCCAGCTCATCGTCCCAAACCTGCGTGCATCAGACACAGTGCAATTTGGTTCAAAGATGGACAGATTTTCCCATAATAATACGTTCTAATTTTGCAAGCTATTAGCCTAAATCTGTTCAAGACCTTTACCAATGCACTTCCTCTGCTGAGCCGAATGCAGTTTAAATGTCAGCCTGTAAAGATGTTTGACGTCAGCCCCAACAGATTCACAGCAATCACAGCTGAATTAGTTAAAAGGGAGGAGAGAAACAAAAACAACACCTGACTCCAACAGTGAAAAAGCAGCAAGGGCTCCCAGCTGCCAGGCCCTCAAAGGACATCCCTTCAGTAAATTTCCAGGCTTTTGGTGGTCACTAAAGCATGCATATACACTGACACCACTATAACCCCAACGCACCCCTTTACCAATGCAAACACACACTGCCTGTTCCCTGGAATATGAGAGAGCAGAGTGGGTCTACAGACACTTGCCTCCACACCATAACCACAGTCCCAAGACGCACAGGCTGCTGCTGCTGCTTCTCCCAACCTCAAACATCACCGACTTCTGAGAAATCCTCTGTATGTAGGAACAATAATCCCTCTCCTGCTTCACCCAGAAATGTTCCACGAGTCCCTGGATTTCACCGTCGGCCTCCTCCTCTCTCCCTCGCCCTCCCGCGCTCTTCACAGCCGAGCTGTTTTCAGGTAGGACGGAGTCAGCATTAAAGCGCTCCCTGTAAAAGACTGGCACAGCAGGCTGGCAGCGGGTCAACCTTTATGACTCCATGTTTCCAGCAGAGAGAAAAGATTGTTTTTACACCACCTCCACCTTTCTGGACAATTTAAAGCCTTTTAAACCCCCCTAATTACAAGCCCGGTTACGGCGTTTGTTCCTGCTGACGCTTCAATTTCCAGCAGATTAAACTTTTGATCTTTTTTTATTATTTTTTTCCTGTTTTATTGGCGTTTACGTGTCAGACCTCACCATGTACTCCATGTTTGAGGCGGTGGGGTAAACGCTGCCCCTCAGCTTGTTGTGCAGCTGGAGGATCTCCTCCCGGTCCGACCAGAGGATGGCTCGTCTTGTCCTGTTGCCAGCTGTGGAGCTAACGCCGCTGTGGTCCGCTTCCTGCTCGTAGCGGCTCAGCAGGCGCCGCAGTTCCTTGGAGTCCGGCAGGAAGAGCGAAGACGAGTCAGTGACGCAACGCATCAGGAGGGAGAGGAAGAGGAGGCAAGACGAAGCAGAGTGGGTCATTCTGATACGCAAGCTGTCTGGGGTAATAAACCTCCACAGGAGCCCAAATAACCTGGAGAGTTGACAGATAAGCGGTAGATGTTACAACATTTGTTCAGACATAAACTCTGCTACCAATAAACTGTGAAAACTAAAATCTTCTCTAAGATCACCGTCTCTCCATGAATGGACGAAACCAGTGTGAAACAGAGTGCATTTAGGAAATAACAGACTTTTTTTTTTTTTTTACTCCCTCCTGTTCTCCTACCAGGCAGAAAAACCTTTATTTTACCATTTAGTTATGTAAGCACATAGAATCTATTTCAAGCATTTAATTTTGGTCTTATTATGGCTTACAGCTAATAAAAACAAACAAACATGCAATTCAGTTTCACACAAGATTATGATAGTGCAGAAAACTAATAAAAATGATTTTTAATACAGAAATGTTAGCCTACAGAAAAGAAGTACTGTAAGCACTAAACACTTGAGCGATGCTCTTTTTGCATCGATTACTGCATCATTCAGGTGATCGGTCTGCGGCTCTGCTGATCTGTTATGGACGCTCAGATTCATTTAATGACAGCAGGCTTTGGCGGATTTAGTCAAGAAGAAGATCAGAGACTCCAGACATACAATTCAGACAAGCCATGGATTCTTTGTGGGATTTAGGTCTGTGGGTTGACGGCAAATCAAGCGCAATGATAAAATGACCATCATTAAAGCAGATATTTGTGCTTTTCCTATGGGCTGCTGGCAAATGTAACCAGCATCTCTGCTATAAGAGAGAATGTGAAGCTGACAAACAACCACAATGCCTTTAGACTTGATCAAATACACTTAACATCTCCAGCAGGTGCAATGGCCTCCCAAGTCATCTCTGATTGGGAAACTTTACTCTCTTGACCTCAAGCAACCCTCTTGATTCTGTGCCTCTCCATTCTTCCTCCAGAGTTGATTTTCAAATGAAATGCAAAATTAACTGCAATCATTGTGGGCGGAGTTGTTGTGGGAAGGATTTCCAGTAACAGACAGTGTTGCAACAAATCTAAAGAGGCTTCCGACTGAAGACTGCCATGAAAAGCTAACAGATCAATATCCAGGCAGCAGAGACAATATTCCTCAGCAACATATTGATGCCAATTGGATGACACCCATCAGTTCTTATCAAGCACTGCTAATCCGCCTCATTTGCTTCTGCTGCTCCTCTTCAAATCTCTGTCTAGATGCATGGTTGGAAAACCTGACAAGAGTCAGCTAGTAAAATTAATTTTATATGATATTCTAATCTTAATAAAGCACCTGCACTAAGTTTAGTCCATCTAGAGAAGATCAGAGTGAAAACTTTTGTTTGATAAACTGGTGATGCTTTAAATATAGCTTGATAGTTCTTTCATAAAAATGGAGGCACGCTCAGTTTTAAACCTGGTAGTTCCATGCATGAATGACTGCCTGTATTAATGTGCAAACTGTAGTGAGATTTACCAGGATCAGATGTAATATTTCTCCAAAATTTGATGTTTACGAACTGGTTTATCTCTGAGTTTGAAAACCTTCAACAGTTGCACTTAATGCAGACTAATATGACTTTCTGTTGTTAATAAAGTTTTTTTTTTAAATGGTGACAGGATGGATTTGTGGCATCAGAGTACACAGAGAAGTACTCCGACTCTGGGGAGGACAACCCGAGATCAGGTTCACAAGTTTTAACCTGAGTGAACCGTGTTGGGGAAGAAAACTTGCGTGGAGCTGATTCTGCACATGAAATTCTCCCGCCAGCCTGCAGCCACACAGGAGGACGTCCAAAGACTTAAAAACCAAAGCAAACATCACAAAGTTTTGTAGAGAGGGGAGGCAGTCAAGGCAGTGACCAGAGAAGAACAAAAATAAATAAATAAACTAAGTTCCAGCTTGCACTGGTTGCTCTTATCCTTGAATCCCTTCACCCTTTTCCCTCTGGCTGAAAAGGCATCTTGAGGTCTGGCGCCGGCTCTGTGTCAACACGCCGTGCCAGCTTGGGGCACTGAGGCCGAGCCAACGGGCAGCCCAGGCACCACACCCTTCTCCTCGGCCTGTGCCATGTCTTCTTCCCACTGAAGCCCTACCAGCTTCTCTGTCTGGGCCCTTCTCATGGCTTTCATGAATTTTATACCACAGTGACAGACGGAGCAGAGGACTGGGGAGAGAAACGTGCACAACTCTGTTATGGGAACCACTCCTGGGCTGATCCAAGGAGGAAGTCTGCCTTAAGAACAGCTGATCCAACAAGGAAATTTAATACAAACGCCTGTTTATTTATTTTTATTTATTTATTTTTTTTGCATTTTCACTCATTTAATATCATTTTTAAACGTGTAAATCAGCTCTACTTGATGTTTTTCCTAAAAACAAAAGTTCATTCATCATTTTGAAAAATTACTTATTTTACAGGTTTACAAACAGCAGAGACTTCCCCCCCCCCCTCCCCAAAGTTCTACAGCGAAATATAATTGAATTTCTCCATTCAATTTCCACATGGCTGCAGCAGAAAACGACCATCGGTGTCTAACAGCTTCATTTGCATCCACGCCTAAAATATAAACGTTGGTGTTTCCAAAACTTGAGCACATCTCTCATTCAACAGCATTATAGGCACGACATCAAACGTGACCTTACGCTAAAAGCATGACGTGCGTAAAATGTCTCACCTCTTTCTCTGTGCAGCTGCTGGAAGATATCGGTAAGTGTGCGGCTGAGAGCTGGATTGTTTCCTTATTAGAGGAGCCGGCTGCTGTGGCTGCTGTTGCTATTTGGCGATTTTCCTGAGGCTCGAAGGAAACTGTGTTACCTCTGTGAAACTGAGCGCCTTATATAGCTAGAGAAGGAGACCCCTGATGAGCAGAGAGAGAGAGAAATATGACTGTGTCTCCTCTGCGCCCTCCCCAGCCTCCCCCTTGTTCTTGGCACACGGCGGGTTTTGCGTTCGCTGGGGAGAAAAAAGTGATAGATAGATAGATAGATAGATAGATAGATAGATAGATAGATAGATAGATAGATAGATAGATAGATAGATAGATAGATAGATAGATAGATAGATAGATAGATTCAGCAAGTTGTTGATTTCAGTTCAATTTTAAGTCAAACCAATGGATTTACTACAGTCAGAATTACGTTTTTCAATAATTTATTGCTGTCCAGTTTTGGCTTACAGATGATCGTAACATTGAGTTTACAAGAAAATTTGATTACAGCTGAATATTAACGGGATTTCTAATACAGAAATATTGACCTATTGAAAATATTGACCTCAGAGTATCTGAGCACAGACTCAGATACTCTGTGTGAATTGCTGCATCGTTTTGTGGCGGCAGTCGGCTTGTGGCTGTGTTGAAGTAGTCCAGGTTGCTTCAGTTCTTCTTCTTTGTTGGCTCTGGTCTCCCATCGTCCTCTTGACAGTACGCCATAGATCCTCTGAGGGATTCATGTCAAATGAAGCAGTGATGCCATTACCATTAAACACAAGAGATGCAGTGGTTGTAGGATACATTTTTGTGTGGTAAAACACCTGAACTTATGAATGGATTTCACACCTTTTTTTTTTTTCTTCCTATATTTTTTCCTACCATTCCTGTGTGTAATTTGCTGCACACGAGAATCAAATGGCCAAAGAATGATAAACTTCTGTAGTTTGGTTTTTGCATAAAAACAAAAACGGGGAGTAATTTGTTATGTTGCTTTTGAATTATTTTCATAAATGTTAGTAATATTGGGGGGAAATTATATCTGCAGCTGATTTAATTGACTGTATTCCAGTAGTGTTAAACTCGTTGGAAGGATACATGGAGGAAAAGGAATCTTAGCAAGAAAATAAAACAAGACAAGGATCTTTACATGGATCAAAGATACAGAGGAGAGTTGGACAGAAGAAAAAAGGGAGGAGATGACCCAGTTTCGTGTCACTCCCTGCATAAGGCTATTAGATGTGTGACCCAAACAGTTCAAATTTTTCCTCTACCATCTGTTTGCTTTCCTTTTAAAACATCTCAGACTTTTATAGTAGCACCCCCGGTCCTGGTGACCGCCAGCAAACTGAAGCCTAACCTTTTCTTTCAATGCAGACTCTGCCAAAATTGTGGCGCACGCCGCATCAGCTTTCATTAAACATCATTTGGAGACGCTAGCAGGCAATAGTGGCATAATTTGTTGGGTAAGTAACCACAACCAGATGGTTAATTTCAAGAAATATAGTTAAACATGGCTCGGGCCGCACAGATGTGCAGTTGGTAGCACTGCTGTCTTGCAGCGAGACGGTCCTGGGTTGTGTTCCTGCTTCATGGAGTTTGCCTGTTCTCTCTATGCATGTGTGATTTTTAACACAATCCAAAAGCTTGGCTGATAGATCGAGCTAATTTGTCCTTAACCGTTTCTGTCCATGTGGGTTGTCTTGTGATGGACTGGTGACCAGACAGGGTGTACTCAGCCTCTTGCCCAATGGCTGCTGGAAACGAGTACCAGCATCTTCGTCACCCCTGACAGTGGATATTATAAAAGCATTTTAAATGAGAGCATGTGTACTATTTTATAAGCTTTCTTTTGAATGTTTATTTGCCGTCTTAAATGGAATTGAAAAAATATGGAAGATGTTTTGTCCACTTTTGTGAAGCCATCTTTTGAAAGCCAGTTCTTGTCAGAACAAACCACATTTGGTCTTTAAAGGCAGCCTGGCTGCATACCAACCAAAATATGCTCCGAAGTAACCAAACGCATATGAGCTGGATGGGCTTAACACTTGCGAAGAACCTGGTGACAGAAAAATGTCGCGCATACCTCTAACTGACGGAGGATGCGATTGAAAATAACCAGACCATGCAGAGGAAGTAAGAAGTCCAAGAAAAATTACTTCAGGAACAAGTTAACAGTTTAGATATTTGGTTAATATATCTTAACAACCAGACCTATTTAGTTGTTTAGCTCTAAAATTCCTTAATTTGCAAATGAGAGTCCTGAGTTAGCAGATTTTTGGCAGTTGTTGAAAATGTTGTTTAAAAATTTTATTATATGGTGCTTTTTTTTCCCCCTCAGAGCAGTGACTCATTTCTCAGCTCCATCAGACCTGATAAATAATTCAATCCAGGCTAAATGGAAACGCACAACTTTGCCCTGAAGACACTAGAAGGGTTACGCAACTGAAGCTTCGTCTTGTTTATTTAGCACTTCATAGTAAGCTGGGATCCAGAATGCTCTGTTTTATAGATCAACCTCCACCATAAAGAGCTTTCCATTAGGGAAGTTTACAGGCAGTACTGGCATGCAGGTTTGCAACAATCAAATGTTTAAAAACTTTGGAAAGAGATTGGATCAGCGAGTGGAACGAGTGGTTTTGTGATAAAGGGCCGTTTGGGGTTGAGTTGCTCTTCAAAACGACCCTGAACGCAAAAATCCTAATCTGCAAATGTTTGCGCTTAACTTTCAGTGGAAAACCACACTGAGAGATCAGTAAAACCTCAAAGAGAGCCACATGTAAATAATTTCAACTACAGGATATAAACATATAGTGTATAGTAAAAAAAAAAGTGAATATAAAAAGCTTACAATATAAGAAGTCTAGATTAAATAAAACAAATCCATCGAGGGTGAGGAAAACGTTTGACCAGCGTGACTGAAGAACTAAAATTAGTCTTTACATGGCACATGTACACAACCTCAGTAAAAATAACTGAAATTGCAGCTTAAAATTGCATAAAAATCATATTTCTGCTTCCTAAACTGTTAGCCGATGTCCAATAAAAAGACATGAATCTTCATTACAAAGAAGATATTTCTGGTAGTTTTATTTACCAATATGACTGTGGACTGTAAACCAAAGCCATTCAATAGTTTTGGCCAGGTTCACTGAACACATGGACTGCAGTTGTTCTCTAGTAGATGGACTATAACTACTGCTATACTGCTTTACTCATGTTGAGACACTTTTGCACCAGAGATGGTACAAGTAGAGGAGAAACAGTGGACCAAAACATATCTTGGGAGTCTTAAGGAGAAGGGGAGGACTACATAATCCAACTTGCCTGAAGTCCAGTGTGAAGGTTTCCAGAATCGGACAAGATTATAGGTACCATGTCATCTGCTGGTGTATGTCCAGTTTTATCAAGTCCAAAGACGGAGAAGAACTCTACCAGAAAAAGACTACTTTCTGTGTCCCTCTGCTGACTTCATTCTGCAGGACTTGGGACTCTACCCACACTACCAATATTTGCTTTAATGTCAAGGCATCATTACTGTGCTTGATCTAGTCCTGTAGATTTACCGTCCTGCAGGTTTCAGATACATCTGTGCTCAAACACCTCTTCAGCATGCCATCAAGTTTGGCAAAGGCCTGCTAACGAGCTGTTCATTGGAAAATGTTCAACACAGCCACGTTCGAGTTTAGGTCAGTGTTCCCCAGCCCTGGTCCTGGAGGCACACTGCCCTGCTAGTTTTAGGTGTTTCTTTGCTTCAGCCCAGCTGATTTCAATTGACGGCTGATTAACAGACAATTACACACAGTTTGCTGAAGTGCAGTCAGCTGAATCAGGCACATAAAGGAGGGAAACGCCTAAAACATTCAGGACGGCGTGCTTTGAGTACCAGGGTTAGGAAACACTGGTTTAGGTATCTATAGAATGGTTTATCAAAAAAGTTTCAAATCAAACGTACTGGACTACACCTGCATGTTAATATTTCCTCATAACTGGAACAATCCAAGTATACCATCGGAAGTGATGCCTTTGTTTAAAATCCCAGTGGATGTTTCACCTATAAAGGGAAAAAAATAAACGAATATGAAGGAAAGAACAGTCGTTGCATCCAACGAGGCTTGGACATGTCCAACATGCAATTTTCTTCCCAAGCCTGTAGACTCGAAAGAAAACGAGTGCTTTTATTTTAGGGGACACCTATAGCAAGGAAGGAATACCACTATGGAATATAGTAGCACAGAAATGCCTTACTTTGCAAATTTTTCAGTCGTGGGTCTGCTTCCCATTACGGCAAAGCGAGCCGAGCTCAGCCACAACCTCAACAAATACTGCGGGCCGAGAGGCAGCCAGATCAACTTCAGGAGGAGAAGGTATAACAAAGGACAATTACACACACACATACAAGAGGAAGGTAATTAAAGATGTGCGGTAGACCAAGAATCTAGAACATTTTGGTTTATTGTGCACATTGTGTTGGCCAGTCCAAGGTCTAGAAGCTGCAGAAGGGTTTCTGTCGAAAGAAAGCCAGGTACTCTTCAGACTACACTTGATTAGCTTACTGCTTTTTTGCACAATCCTTTATTGAACAATAAACAAAATAGAATGCTGAAGGCTTCAAATTAATAAACAGTGTTTGTTTCTGGTTGAAGATCCCAACAGTTCCCAGCAGACTAAAGTGTTCAGAGCAGACATTTAAAAGAAAGAAAGAAAGAAAAAAAAAAAAGACGCTTTTCTCCAGCACATTTCTTAACCAGCCAACAAGACACCAAGATACAAGTGTACAACAAAAAAAAATTCAAGGTGTCCAATTCACGTTCCCACGGAGACACATTCTTTTAATAAAAAAAAAGAGGGTTAATACACAAAACAGTGTTTGAATTTCAGCACAAATAAAAGCCAGCAGCACAACCGAACTATGTGAAAGATGGATCGACCGTTTACAGAGCATGCCACTTCCTGTGTGCAATTAGACTAGACAAGACCTCGAATGGACAAGGCAAAAGAAAGGAAGTCAGAGTATACAGTTGATGGAAGGCAGTAGGGGCAGTATAATGTCCTTTGGTTTACCTGGAAATGTTTGACTTCATTAACCTACAACGCAACATCGAGCAGAGCAGAAATAAAATCCAATAAAAGGCTTTTGGAAACATTAAAATTTAGTCAATCTAAAGAGTGTAATCTTTAAATGAAAGGGCCTGGTGACTCATTTCAAACATGCACATCTCTGCAAGACAGAAAATGTATGCTACCCTGCAGCAAAACATCCTGGCCCATATACCTTTCATGAGCAGACTGATGGATGTCCAAACCCAAGTCTAGATGAAAGAAGAAACATTTGGATTCCAGAATCATGAAAAAAAAAATTTGATGTGTTGGTCTGTGAAGATGACACTTGTGGCTGGAATGAAATGGGTTTGGAGTGAAGATCATAAAAAAAATAGACAAAAACGGAAATAAATATCAAGCAAAGAACTATTATTTCTTTTATTTGTTGTGCTTTAGACTTTAATTTCTCTGAAAACACCAATTCCAAATGCAAGCATTTTTTTTCTAAAGGGAGCAAGAGCAGTACAACATCTAATTAATGACAAAAATTAAAGTAAAATAAAACATTTTAGTAAAGCCAAAAAGAAAAAAAATCACAGTTAAATTTGTCAGAGCCAAAAAATATTTAAACAAAAAAAAAAAAAAAAAAAAAACACGATCTCCATTTGTGTGCATGACCAAGATCTCTATTCAAAACTTAGCATTTATGTAGTCCTAAATTTCCCAACACGACTCGCTGATTCTCTGGAGAATCCAAAAAGAAAACCCCAGAAAAAGCTCAGATTTCTTTGACTCTTCAGAGATGTGATGTTAAGAGTTGTACATGGAGAGGGAAAAACGCCACTGAGCCCCCACTAACAGCACAGTTGAGGGGGAAAGTAGCATTTGTGTGGCTCAAAACTACATGTATAAACCAAGCACACAAGTGGATGCCTCTGACAAGCAAATAAAAAAGAACCCATAAGGAATAAAAAGTAAAAAAGTCAACGGGGCAGGTTTTGCAGTGGAATCCGTCTTGATCATTTTTGCTTCTTGTCCAGAACAGGAACTGCGTTTAAAAACTGGCAACAGTCCACCAGAACCTGAACTGTTTTCTGTCAACCAGATCAGTTTTTCCTTCGTTTTAAATTTGCTCTTTTTAATACATCTCAACCTAAATATTTGTAAAATATGCATTTGCCTGTCACATTGTATTCATCAGTTTATTCTCTGTGCACAGAAGCTCATTTGTTATTAAATTCTAAAGCGCATTAATAAATTCTTCTCAACAATATTCTAAATCTAAACCCAAATCCCATAACAAGGATCGTTCAAAAACAAGGAAGCTGTTTCCATCCATAGCACCACCTCTCTCTCTCATTTCTTTTTTTTATTCCTTTCTGCTTTTTATGGCTCAAGTTGTACCTAGGTTTAAAAGCATCATAAAAGTGAGAACATGGAAGAGGAGGAAGAGGAGGTGGTGGTGGCTGAAGAAGAACACAATCTGGTTGTTGAGGGGGAGGGGCAGAATGAGACTGGTGATACTGCTGGTGCTGGGCCTTTTCAAAGCACAGGGGCAAACAGCAAGCTTTGAAACTGCTGCAAAACCATTAGGCCGACAGTTCTCCTTTGCTAAAAGGCAAACACTGATATTTTAGGTCATTTTCTTTAAAAAAAAAAAAAAAAAAAAAAAAAAAAGATTATTTGAAGACAATTTCTCCTGCAGTCCACTCGCAGCGTACTGGTTGATAGTTCCTCCTGTGTGAGTTCACTGTTCGCCATCAGAGCCAAGCTGTGGGCTCAGTCCAAGGAGAGTCTCAGGTCCCCAACCTGCACCCCCCACCCGTCTGTCTGTTCAACAGTCCTTCCTTGTTGCTTCAAAAGTGAAACAAAAGATGACAAAAAAAAAACAGCAGTGGTGAACAGAAAAGAGAGAGCAGTCACAGGGAAATCTTTGTGAATGCAGCTTGCTTCTCTTCTTCTGAAAAAAAATTTAAAATAAAAGGTGACAAGGAAAAAGGCGTTGGAAAAGCTGGTTCTCTGGAAAGCGGGGACAGGAGGGAAGAAGAGGAAAATCTTGCAAGAGAACAAGTCGGGCAGTGTTCCTGTTCATTAGTTTGGTGTGTTTTTGTGTTGTATGCAGAAGCACTTTATTGTCAGCAAGTGCATTTTGAGCATGTTTGTGGTGTGTGTGTGTGTGTGTGTGTATTGTGTGTGTGTGGGGGGATGTGAAGGGGTGTCTACAGCAGGTCGACGCGGCGGTAGTACAGCAGGTAGGCGGTGCGCTCGGCCGTCTGTTTCAACACCTGGTACTGGTTGATGACCTTCACCGCCTGGTCGTCGATGCGCAGCCAGCCGTTAAGACCAATGTGGAAGACATCAGTGGTGTAATGGCCGCCTGTCGCACTGTTTCCATGGTGGTAAACAACTGTGGGAAACATCAGGATCCAAGTTTCAGTTGATTAGTTCAAGTGTTTAATTTTTTTTTTTTTTAATTTAAGCAGGAAAAAATGTTTTGCTAGCAGATGTGGCGCAAATACATCAATTAACTACAGATTACAAATACTGTGCATTACTGAATGATGTAATTGTAAGTCGTACAAAGATCAGACATTATCTAACATGCTAATTTTTAAACCTCTTCAGTTTAATCAACTATTGACAAATTTTTTTAGTTTTCATAGAAATAAAAAGGAGTTGATGTATTTTAATAGCGCTGCACAATTCAAAACACTTTTTTTTTTTATCAATTTCAATATCCAGTCCTCAACTTCCACTAATTTTCATTTAAAGGGGTAGTATGTGTTTTCCAGCTATCTGTAATTTTGCAGAACAATCTAGAAATTGCATAAAAAAACTGTAGGAATAATACATGATGTCAAGGAATTTGACTTCACAATGAAACACCTCGAAATTAGGCCTCTGTCTCTTTAAGAAGCTTCTGCTCTTTGTGCATTTTCACGCTGATACAGAGAAATCAGTCTCTTTTAATGATGAGCTTGTAAGAATTTGCTGTTTGAAGGATTCCAAACAGTTATATGGGGGCTGAAAACACTTAAACATTGTTAATATAGAGTGGGAGTAAATATTGCCTCCAGCAGTGACTTACAGAAACATATTTTGCAAATAATACAACAATGTGATCGAAACAATAAAACCAACAAACCTGCAAAGAGCCTGTAAGTTCTTTGGCCTTTCAAAACTTTGCTCCGCACTCCAGAGGACAAGAGATCTGAAAGCAAAGTTGATACAGGCATATTTACTGATTAGACCAAGATGCTAAAACAATTGCATAAACCTCAGTTAAATACAGACTCTGCTGCAGTATTATCCTCGTGGCTCAAATTGAAACAACTCTATAAAAACAGCAGCAGCTTTGAGGCCAAACAGAAACGTTCTGAATAAGCAGAACTTAAACTCTGAAACATTAAAGTCAGCTTTGCAGAGTGCGGGTCCATTCATACCTTTGCTGATTTCCAGGTCAACGGGGTAATCAATGTTCTTTGTGAGTTTCTGGCAGCCTCCAGTCTTTTCAAAGACAAATCGCTTGAGGTGGAGCACAAGCACAGGTGGCAGCTCTTCCAACGTTACCCTCCGACTGATCTCAATCTGACCGCAAACGCAAAGAAAGAGATGAAAGAGTCACATGATGTACAGCACAAAAAACATATCCGAGTTTTAAAGGTACGCTAGGATACTTAGCTTAAGAGAATAAGAGGATTTTTTTTTTGTTTTAGAGAAATGATTCAAGTACAGAACAAGAGGAGGGAGTCATAAATCACTCAATGTTGTGTTTTTTTTTTTTTAAGTACCAATACAGGCAAGTTGTGGATCAAATTATTTAAGTCCAAAATGATCCAAAAGTTTATCATTTGCTGCTTACAACTTTAAACACCTATAAAGATGCCTGTGGTGCAGTGAACAGATGTGATGCAGATGTTCACTCCATCAGTTAGTTAAGCAGTAATGTTTTTTTTTAGCAATACCTGTGAGGTCCATAAAGGCTTAAAGCAACTAGAAAATATGTAAAAGGAAATTCCTTCTAGGGGCGAAAACTTTTCAAAGTGCCTCATTAAGTACAAATACACAGGTGAAAAGTCACCTGATAAAAGCTCATTTAATTTATAAATGCAATACATTTCACAGAATCTCAGAAGTAGGAGAAAAGTTTTTTGTGTTCTTTCTTGATTTATTAGAACTATTATCAAAAGCTTGAGCTCAATACCGTAGCTTTGGAAATAATTTTTTTTATTTACAATTTTTGACAACCTATACATTTTTCCCCCCCCCCTCCAACAAATTACAAAGTTTTTTTTCTTAGTTTGGGAATGTCAATTTTCATTGAATGCATGAGACTTCCAAGCACAAAAACTCACCATATGCTGTTGGATGTTTTTAAACAAATATATCACTAAATTCAAGGCAATCCATGTGAGCCTGTTAGGAAAAAACATAACTTTCCAAAACTACAGCAGCACATGCTTTTGTGCCCTTTATCTGTACAACCTAATACTGTGAGATTCGATGTCACTGAAGTACAACTGCAACGTCCAACTGAGTGTTTTATAAACCACAGTATTGTGGATCTACCTCTTGCTTGGTTTTGGAGGTGTAGCCTTGGACCGACTCCCGGGCCACCAACGTTTCAAGAGCTTCCTGAACTGTGCGGATCTTCTCAGACTGGATGTCGAGCTGCAGGGTGAAGAAAGGCTGCAGGGTGGCCGACTCTTTAGAGTTTTGCTGATACACCACGGATCTGTAAAGAAAATGCCAAAAGACACACATTACATCAAAATAACTGAAGTTTAGTTGTAGAAAATGTTAAAAGCAGGATATTCTTTAAAACATTTTAAAACTACAAACGCTTCCTGTAATACTGGTATTTATAAGGTAAAACATTATTATTTTTTTATAGTGGCTTAGACATTTTGTGGATAGTAGTTTAATAAGTGTTGCAGCAACTCAAGACAAACCAATTACTCCCACTGATGCATTAAAGGACCCGTGGATTGCAGCCAAGCTGAGTTGGTGTGTAAAGTACGTCTGATAAAAACCCTCCTGAATTCTGTCTCTCTTTGGCCACACAACCGTTTCTGAGAAAATAATCTTTTCAGACGTAGTAAAACAGTGCACAAAAAATGTGTTAGACCAGAACTACACAGAACATATCATTTGGGTGGCCAAAAGTGATAGTTTCTCTTTCCAATTTGTCCAAAAGTTAAGACTTTTGTTTTGTGGAGGGCAGCTTAACGTCTTGCTGTCGAGACTTCTCGCCACAAAGAACTACGGAGGATTAAGAGTAAAGGCTGGAGATGCCAAAGCAATTTGTAACACCACCTTGAGTGTAGGTGAAAAAGAACATGGATGCTACAGATCCAGACCACAGATCAGAAGTTTGAGACATTAGAAAAGCTTCTTAACATGTTCGTGTACCTGATGTGTCCACCAAAAATATCAGTGATGGGTGTGCGGACGAAGTCAGCCTGACGTGTGACTGAAGTCTTGTTTCGGGGACCCACTTGTTCCCACTCGTCCTCGCTCCCTTCCTCCTTTTCGGCTCCATCTTCCTCACCACCTTGCTGCGACTCCGGGCCGTTGGGTGTGGGGGCTTCTGGAAGAAAACGATGCAAAAAACACTGAATAAGAGATGCTTTATTATACCCCACAGGGGAATTCTAAATATTACAAACCAGACACCTGATTAAATGTTAACAATAAAAGAAAACAAGCTTATAACGTCCAACCCAGCGTTAACTTGGGTTTCTAAGAAGTTTCTAAGAAGTCTAATGTGGCGAAACCATAAATCTTGCTTGGATGCCCTATGAGAGAACTCTAGCTCACTTTTTTCTTATTCTTACTTTCTTTTTTCATTTGTAAATTCAAAGATTAAACTCACAGCATCAGATTGTTGCTATGGTAACAAAACAATCTAACTATGAATATTGTTCTTTGAAGTTTTACAGCGTAAACTTGCCAGCTCCTTAAAATCTTGCATTTAAATGTTAAACAATTTAAAATAATTTAATTTATGTATGTCTAAACAATTGAATCAATTTTAACAGCATTGATCATCTCAATAAACAAATGTTACATTTATGTATCTGTGGTCTGTTTTAAAATATTAGCGGTTATGGGGCCCCTGAAGTTTTTGGGGGCCTGATGGAGCCGCTGACTTAATCTGGATTAAACAGAAGTGCAAATTTGTAGTTTTTAGACTAGTTGTGGGTTTAAATAGCATTTCACTCGAGATCTTTTCCTGTAACATAATTACACAGTAATACTTTTACATTTCCTGTCAACTTAACATCTTTTAATACAAAAACACGGTGGACCCCCGGTGGACCGACTCGACGCCCCGACCACCGGGCTTAGCAAGTTTTCTGGGGGAAACCCTGTATTTTGTAGCTAGAACACAATCAAGTTACAAACAAATCATTTACCTGAATCCTGTTTTGCTTTTTTTGTTTGTTTTTTTAAATACACCATCAAACTAACTGATCAGTTATACAGCTTTCAGCTGGACACTCAAACTGGTACTGACGTTTCAAGAATGAGGTCAATAAACCAAAACTGTTTAAATTCTCCAAGTTTGTGATCCAACTTCAAAAGTTAGGCTCCAAAAGTTGCTTACTCTCTTCCTGAGGCAAGATTAGCTTTTTCAATGCCAGCATCTCCTCGTGGAGTCCGTTGAGGGTAAACCCGAGATACTCCTCCGCGTCCTCTTGTCGGCCCTTAAAAATTAAAAGGAAATGAAGGACTCAATCATTAATTAAAAAGAAAAAAAGCCACTGAAAATACCTGCTAACAAATTTCAAATAATGAAAACCACAATGTGCGCACACTAATTTATTGAGGTAAACGGATAGGAGGTGGACATAGTCATTAAACATCAAAAGATGAGCAATCTGTGACGCCCTGCTTTTGAGTCAGCTTGTGTAATGAAGACTCTCTATTTTTCCAATTACAAGAAACTGCGTCTCTGCAACAGAACACCTTAAGTACTGCCTGTTCCAGACCAAATGCAATAATTAAAAATCAAACTTTGACACATTGCTTCGCAGTAAATATGCAGCAGAGCCAAATCCATCTTATCTCACCTTCTCAGAGAGGCTTGACTTGATGAGAGTCAGGAGTTTGTAGATGTACGTTGGCTCAAAAGGTACACCAGGTCGAATATCTTTTACAACCTTATCACCAACAGCTGTAAATACACCGAATAGAGGAAAAAAAACACATCAGCGATACTTAATGCAAAATGATACAAACTTTACATTTGCACTGGCTAAAATCTTACTTTGCTGTTTGGTTTTCGATGGCACAGGCATGTTGTTGAACTCATTCACCAGCCTAACACTGTCAGAGAAAAAAAACAAACAATGAGACTTCAAAGAAGATGACATTTACAAACCACAAAAAACTCAATTTGCAGAAGATGGTCTTACAAGTTGTCTATCATGGGTGTGGAGGTGCATGTTCTCTGTGTTTCACTGTGCAGAGGAATGGACTTCATCAGGTGATACATGGGCGGGCAGGCGATCAGGGCCTGAAGGGTCTGAGAGCTCAGAGTCAGGGAGATAAACAGACTGAAGAGCAAGAAGCAGAAAAAAATACTGCTAATAGAAAACTAGGGACATTAAAAAAATAATTAAAAAAAAGTAGAGAAAGGATACGGCATTGATATAGCACCAGTTCCCCTTGTTGATCAGCCCCCTCGGCTGCAAAGACACTGGTTTATGTATCAACTTCACATTCTCAATAATTTCTGGGGATTCAAACAGAGACAATATTTTTCAACAAGCAGTTTCAGAAAACTACAACCAACCTAAAACATTCAACGTCATGTTATCAGACCATGAGGTAAACTTGGAATTACATCATACTTCACTGGAATAATATTTTCATTTGTAAACAAATGTTTCCTTTCTTATTCTCGGCTCCGGCGACAGCATCAGCAGAGACCATCTGAATAAGAGCAAGAGTTTTCTGTACCACGCCTAGGAAGGAGGACTGTCATTGAAAAAAAAACACAGCCTCCATGGTAACGTGGATGGATTTTACAACAAATGTACAAACTAAAATCAGCAACGGTTCAGGTGAAATTAGCAGTAAACACATCAGACAGCATATATAAAAAGGGAAAAACTAACTATTTTCTAAAACCAGGGTCTGCAAGCGGGATCTCTAAAATTCTGGCTAAAAAATAATTTGTGTTTTTCCAAAATAAATATATTAACAAATGCATATCTTAGTAGTTTTCCCAGTTTTTCAAAGAAATGGCATTGAACATCTACAACAGAATGACAAAGTACCAGTTATGTTTTTTAAATCTATTTTTTGTCATAAGTTCTTTTTTAGATATATCTTTCAAAATTACATGAATTTCATGTAGTAAGATAATTATCAAAAAAAGAAAGCTGTCTTTTCAAAACTGAGTTTAACATTTGCGGCTCTCTTTGGATTGTTAAAATATCAGACATCTGTTCTAGACTGTAAAACTTTGATACTGTGCTTTATAAGCATTTACTTTAGGGCTGCACAGTATTAGAAACATTTTGGGATAGATGACTGATTTTAACCTGACCCATGTAAGTAGCTTCATTGATTAGGGATGCCCTGATATGGAAGTCTGGGCAGATCTCACCATCTAGAAATGTTGTTGTACCTGATAACCAACATTTCCTGATATTACACGAATGCATTTCCATCCCATTTTGACAGAATCAAAAAACCACAAAGTCGACTTTGCTTCTCTGCTTCAATTAAGACACCCCACAATCCCTTCCTCCTCCCAAAACGCACATAGCAACAAGATGCAAATAAAACATGAGTTAATAATTTCACCCCTGTTGTACTTTTGGGACAAATACAGACATGTTAAATTGGATTGATACCAGTGCTAATATATTGTGCATATCTACAATTAATCTGTTATAACTTAAGCTCTACACACTGGCAAAGTGAATCTAATTATATCCTAAAGTGGAGTAATTCATGTCTTCTAATTTCTGCTGAATCATCCTGAAGTTGCAGTCTGTGCTGAGAAAACTAAATTGTGAATTTATGTAACATTTAAACCAGCTGTGTCGAGTCTACAAACAGCTGGTCTGTGGTTACATGTTGGTGAATTACAACCAGATTTGCTTCCCCCCCAGAGTAAAAAAAAAAAAAAAGAAAACACAAAAAGACAAAGTAATAAAAACGAACACACTAAAACAAACTTTATGCAAGGGGTTCCAGCTGCCTATAATCCCATTAGCGGCAACAACATGCCTGCAAAAAACAAAACAACAAGAACTCATGATCGACCTTATGCAACACGTCTCCAGTGTTTTAAAACGCTTTGCTGTAGACCGATGACTGCAAAGCAAAGATAATCCCACTCTGCATGGATAAAAAGATGTGATGGCAATACAAAACATTTCCATGTTAAACATGTTACTATAAGTAGGAGCTCTTGGACACTCAAAATCTCTGTTGTAGTTATGTCGCTCCAGCGATTAATCAGACCCTATTGCAACCTAACATCCAGACTCTGGTTGTTCTTCAACAAGAGAGACATTTAACAGAAGTGTTGCAAAAATATATTTGCACTGACCAGATCTTTGTCTGCACTGCTAGAGTGAGTTTCTCCAGATACCTGTTCAACTAAATTCAAGGGACAAACTTCAACAATATCAACTCTGTTCCAAAAATGACTAGATGGCAGCTCAGTTCCCCATTATTAGTTTAGAATTAATTAAGACAATGTAGATATTTTCATACTGCAATCATTTATAATTGACTTTCATTAGAGAAAATCTTATTAAAAAAAAAAAGTCCATGGCATTGAAAGCGGTACAAAATATATTTCCTTAGACTGGTAGAGTTGGAAATATTTGTACAGTTTACACTTCAGTTCTAATAAGAACAATCTTTTTATCGAAGATTTGCTATTTTATAAGCTCTGCAATTAAAAAGGAACTGAAATCAAATCATGTGCAACTTGCAACACTTGTAATTTGAAGAGAATCGTCGTTGAGTCACTATAACTCAATCCAAATGCTCAGCATTCTTAAAATGTGAAGATTCAGCTGACCGTGTAAGGCCCGAGGTGAACTTTCCCTTTAATACCTTTATAAGTAAAAGTGTATTCATGTTCAAAGTTCATTTATTTCTATTTTAAGAACAGTGTCATTAAATGTGTTTCTATTAAGTGCACTGGATTGTTGTCTGCAAAGCAAACATTCCTATTTGGATCAATAAAGCTTACTACAGACCACATTACTTTGCTACAAGAGATGCACAAAATACTGGCACCAGTTTCTGTGTTGACCAATGTTAAGTTATTCTTTAACAAATCTTTATTGATATGGGCCGATGTTGGTAATCGAGTTTTTACGTCCATCTTGCTGCCGTTTGTGTTTCAGGAGGGGGTTGGCCCTGTGTGTGACTGATAGTGAAGCCATGCATGATTATGGAAAGTTTAACTGAAGCAAAGAAGCAATTTCAGCATTGTGGTTGTATTTTTAAAGTGTTAAAAAGGTAGGAAAATACAAATAGTATAAATATTGGTAAATATCAGCCACTGGCCATAAAGAAATGTTGATATTGTTTCAGAAATTATTTTTAATTACCCATTAATCACATCCAGTTGCATTTAAAGAACCTGAAACTAATCTATAGTTTAGTGCTATAATAAAGGCCACAGAGACAAATGGTTTAAAAAGAAGTGTTTGAGATAATAGGACAAAATGCTACCAGACCACTGAGAATTTATCGACCTTTGCCAAAGCAGTGTGGAAGCTCTTATATGCTCACAGGGTGAGGCCCAGAAGGCACTCCTGACCTACTTCTAATGTCCAAACTGGGTTACAAATATAACTCATGACTTATCCAAAAAACATGTAGCTGACAGTGCTGCCATCTAGTGTTCGTTTCTTTAGCTGTGGCATAGTAATTTCACCTCAGATGTAAATTAAAACGCAGATTTTGAGAGAAACCAGTTAGTATCCTCATCTACAGTCATATTTGACATTGTTTCAAAGGAGCTAGGGAAGAACTGGACTGTAACAAATATGCATAATATTAAGATAAAGAATATGGAACAATATGAGAACTGTTTTTTTTTTTCCTCCCTCTATTTTTTTTCCTTGCACAAAATACCTGCAAGTTTTGGAGCCATTGGATCTTCCGATACATGGACAGGACCTTCCTTAATCTCCCCAACCTTCTCAGGTTGCTCTGGCATTGCAGGGGAGGGGGAAGCAGCTTCCACAATATTTTTCACCTCTACAAAGGCCTGAGGGCTGCCAGGCAGAGGCTTTGAGTTGTGGAACAGGCTAGCCCAGGATTTGGGAAGATGGGCAGTGGGCGCAGCAGCAACTGCAGGAGAGTTCGCCTGCTCTGTTACTAAAGGCTGGGTCACAGAGTCTGGGCTGAGAGGCTGGCCCTGCTCCCCACTGTCACAGTCTTCTTTGTGTCCATCTGAACTGACAAGAGTACTGGGCTCTTCTAGCCCATTGGCCACTCCGGTGTCTGCTGCCCGAGTTCCCTCTAGTTCAGTAGTCGTAGTGGAAGTCAAGGCCGAGGGGGCGGCCGCAACAGCTGAGGGAGGAAGAGGGGATTTGGAGTGGGGGCTGTGTGGGGCGTCTGACAGTTCAGGGCTCTGTGGAGCCAAATGATCCAGCTGCTGATCTGCAGTCCTTGATCCCTCCGTCATCTCTCTGCTTTGAGAGGAGGACGAAGAGGAGGAAGTTGCATTGTTACCGTCGGATAAAGAGGCAGCTCCACCTGTTAAGTCTAAAGAAGAGTCCTCAGGGCTATCACAAGTCCTCTGATTGGCAGTGGATGTGGGGGCAAACACAGATGCTGTTGATGTTGCATTGGAAGCAGGTGCAGGGGTGCAAAGTTCATCTGCTAACAATGCCTTACTGTCCACATCCTCAGAACTGTGGTGTGAGCCCCCAAGTGCGTGTCCATTCACCAGTGCCGTTACCGGAGCACCATCAGCTGCAACAGCGCTGCTGGCGCTTTCACCAGCTGACGGGTCCAGGTAGTTGTAGTACCCAGGCGGCCGCTTTTTCTTTTTCTTTCTCTCTCGCTGTCCCAGGCTGCCGGGGAGTCCGTCCATGTCCTGGCAGGACTGGTGATTGTCCAGGGCTGACGCCTCAGAGTCCGGCCCGTCCAGCGAGTTGAAGTGGCTTCCGTCAGGGACGTCAGCCACCGGAGGGGCCGCCTGCTGAGCCTTCGGAGCCGCCTGGCAGCCCAGGATGAACTCCGGGGCCTGTGGGTTGAGGTTGCTCGACACCCTGTATAAAGGGTCGCTTGCTCTAACCGGCTTGGAATCCATCACCTCGTCAACCCCAAACTCAATGTGCTGATAGTCTTCTGCTGCAGGAAACATGTCAATTAAGAATACAAATCACCATTATTAGTTTGTCAAAAATACTTTCCATATTGCTATTTAAAAATATATCAATCAATAATACAGCTGATAGAATATTCAATATTTAAATGTTCACTGAAGTCTTTAGCTGCTCAACCTCTCACGACCAGCTAATCCAGGTTGGTGGAATCAACAAACTCACTCACTCTTTGGTTACCTGGCAACTCACTCACTCTTTGGTTACCTAGCAACAACTTGTTGAGTAACTTACACAGCAGCAATTTAAATTTTTGCCACTGTGCCTCATAACTGCTTAAAAATAAAACGGCAGCATGGAGTAAAAACTGTGGATAAAACAGGAGAAGTCGTGGCACCAGTTTGGAAGTATTTCAGATAGTACAAACAAAAAAATAATAATAATTATCGATAGACTGATATGAAATACTTATATCGTAATAAGTTTTTCAACTATATTGTCCAGCCCTATCTCAAATATATTAGAATGGTGTGCTACAATGACTTGCTACTAAAATGTTTCACTGTCACTCTAAACATCCATCTATTGTCTTCCAGTTTATTTTGATATTGCATTAGCTCTTGCTAATGCAGGCTCCAGCTACCATAGTAAACGGTGGAACACAAGCCAAACATTTTTGTTTGTTTCAACAGATATGTCTTGTATATCGACACATGAAAACTTTAAACCAGCTTGCCTAAATCCAGAGGTTTGGAGGGTCTCCCTCATTAGAGTTTACAGGTATTTCCCTACTGTGGGACAATAAGTGGATATTTCTATCTACTCTTGTGTTTTGTTTATAGACTAGTCGTCTATAACCTACTAACATCCAAGGCTCAGCATGCATTGGATAGGTAAAAAAAACAAAACAAAACAAAAAAAAACCTGTCAACCTCAGGAAGTGAAAAGTATAATAAAGACATACAATTTCTGAAGTAATTATAAAATGTTTCATATCACAACAACTTTCAGGTTAATAGGAAACTTACACACTATTTAGGGCTAACATGTTCATCTACGTGTGGATCCCTGATATGTTTCATAGATACAGTACCCTCCACAACTGACATGATGGCAGCCCTGGCCCCGCCCCCTTGCGGAAGTAGAGCTGTCCTCCAACAAGCCAACTGTTATTATGGCAGACTAACGGACCTCAAAGTGTTACCCGAGACATTTTTTGAGTCATTTTTGTCTTATAAACCAACACTGAGGCAAATACGGTAGTCAAGAGAATTCTCCAATTAGTCCTACGTCAGGTCTATCTGGTTATCAGTGGGAAATAACAGCGAAATCAACGATAAAGCCCCAGAGGAAAAATAAGGGACACAAAGTCTGGTTGTATGTGAGTGTGAACGCTGTGGGACGCACTTTGCACGTAGTGTAGATTATTGTATTATTGCATTGTTGTTTTAATTTAACTGTGTTGTGTTTATTTGATGCTTAGCCGTCAGTCGTCAGCACGGAGCGGTGAGTCGTCAGCTCTGAGCCGTTTGCAAGGAGTCGTTAGCATGGAGCTATCAGTAAGTGTCGTTATGACAAAAACTGGGATGTTTACTACCAGTTACCTTCATGGTGCTGACTAACTTGGTAGTTTCAGTCCATGATCCATTTCTTGCGTTACTCCAGACTCCTTTTTGGTTTTGGAAATGTAATAAATTGTATTCCGCCCTCTACACGTTCTGGGTAAAAGCTGTCGGGAATGCTTATTACCCACTGACAACTGGGACCATGATTATCTATTATTTTCCTCAAAATCTCTCTGACCCCAGCGTGTTTTCTATGATAAATACTGTTGATATTGTCGGAGTACTGCAATTAGAATCCTGATTGGTCAGTTGCTGACAAGTGCCCTGAAATGATTGGGGGAGGATTGCTCTAAGTCAGCATGGGGGCGGAGCCGGTGTCATGTCAATTAGTGGCAACCCTTGTAAAATTGCGTACGAAAGTTATTATGGGTACTAAATGACCTTATTGTTTGCTTAATTTAAACACAGTGAAATTATGCTGGAGTAATTCTTTCAATATCTATCTTGTTGGCTGCAGAAAGAAAAAAAAATATTTTAAATAATAGCTCATTTAAAAAGTACATCGAGTCTTTAAATACTTCTAAACACCATTTTCAAACACAAACTCAAGCAGCAATGTAAAACAGTTTTTAAGTAACTGTACATAATGCACAAACAACTTTCCTGCAAATAAGAATCATTGTGCAGCAAGAGGTGCAAGGGTGAATATAAACAGGAAAAATTAGTAAAAGCAAATCAGAAACTCATTCAAGTGACTCATCAGCTTGTAGGTCACTAAATATAAATTAATATTTTTGCAAGAGTTAAGAGGGCATTAAAGAGCAGATACCTTCTCTGTAAGGATTAGAGGATATTCAGTTAGTGTTGAATCATTCTTCATTAGAGTAAACTGCATTCAGTTGTAAAACTGTAAGAATTCAGGGATTCCTTTAGAGACGAATGTTAGCATCCCCAGAAACCATCACTATGCCCTTAGTAAATAAGCTGATTGTTAAATCATATCAAAGTTCAATTTTATTTCAGTTAATCTGGAGCCCTGCGGTGGTGCAAAAATGCATTAAATGCAACAGAAGATACTTTAGGTATCTTGAGCATGC
Source organism: Poecilia mexicana (assembly GCF_051168715.1). Lineage (NCBI taxonomy): Eukaryota > Metazoa > Chordata > Actinopteri > Cyprinodontiformes > Poeciliidae > Poecilia > Poecilia mexicana. Next base: position 21,178,555 of record NW_028263372.1, read on the forward strand.
AAAGCTCTACAGAGTTTACCGACAGGCAAGAGAAAGGATAAAGATGCACAGTTTAGAAAGCCACCAGTTTTTGAAACCTGGACTTTTAGTTCTTACAGACAACGTACAACAACCAGTCAAGCCACAGGGTGTGAGCCCTTTTAACTCACCGCAAACCTGCAGTCCCATAGACTCCATAATAAATGGCACAGCAGGAGTGCAGTAACTTCCTAAATAATCAATACAAATCAAGATGAGGCAAATGTTATGTGCAAATGGTCAGCGCTGAAATAAAGGTGGCTGCTGTAACATTTTTAATTTGGTGGTCCAAAACGTCTAGAAATAAACTGTTTATGCTAAAAAATTATTGAACTATTGACAATCTACTCCAGACTATGAGTATCGGATGTACAAAATCAGGAAAAGAAAAATTATGAAGCCTGAGCTTCAATCTTAAACAATTTAAAAACATACATTTCAGCTAAAAGAAAGACAACTTTTGACTACGGAGTAAATATTTAGATCCTGCAACTTCCAAGAAAAAATGTATGTAAACATCAAGTATTACATGAAAAGTTACATACCTGAAGACTGACTGACACACTGAACTTTGTCATTGAATGGAGGAAGCTGTAAAAAGTAAAACAAAAAGACGTGAATTAAAAGGAAATCAAAGAAATTCAAGAATATTTTGTACATGACAGAAAAAAACTAGTAGCAGATCAGAAAATGCTAATTAAAAACATCAGCAATTATTACAATATTATTGCAATTAAATAGTGTTCATTTTAAAATTGTGCACAATTTAAACATTAATTTAAAACAGGTTATTTGCTCTTACCTCAACATAAAATCGAGGAGTCACAAAAAACTGATTGATCTCATCAGGGCTGAACTCCCCAAAGATATACTATGGAAGAAAAATCAACAGAACTATTAGTTGAGATTTATATCCCGCTATCTAAACATATTTGTAACAAAAATCTAAATTGACTAATTAAAAAAAAAAAACAAGTTTCTTAAAACAGAACAGGAGGGATGTTTAAAATATCAGTTCAAGGAAAAGTGCTAATAATTTGCAAACCATCTGATAATTTCAGCCCTAGTCACTAGGAATCACTTGAATTGTTATTGCTTAATATCAGGTGATTAGATTGTTACAAAGTCTGTCATCATTCAGCAAAACCTGTAGTCATTAAATCAAATCATAAAATGATGAGTCACAGTCATACATAAACCATGAGCCCACATCAAACGGACTCCAGATGAGCCGCAGTCAGAACAAACTCGTCTCTCACACAGGCGAAAGATGGGACTCCTGGTCAATTTATTGACTTTTGGCAGAAAAATTTTCAGACAAATCTCTTTGGACGTGAAATGTGTTCTACTGAACAAAGGCTAACTCACCAAATACTTTACAACAGCAACACACTGTCAATAATTACAAGATGAATCAGCAGTTAGTTAAGATAACAGCAGGGCTGCTTGCTTGCAAATGAAAAACTTGTGCTATTCTCAGAAACGCACAAGATTCAAGTCCAATTACTTTACGAACCTTGAAAGTAACTACTGGCTGTGACACTATTGATAAGGACAACAAAAATTATGTGTTGGTTTTAGGGCTGTTGTAAACGAATATTTTAGTAATCGAGTAATCTATCGATTATTCTTACGATTAATCGAGTAATCGGATTAAAAAAATAAAATAAAATGAAATATTGGTAAATCTGGCATAATACCGGTGTTACTATCAGATATCAATATCAGTCCAATTTTTCATATTTGAGCATCCCTAACAGTTAGTAGTTTACAGTAGTTTAGAAAACTAACCTGTAACAATAATAGCTCACTTTCTAAGTTAACCAGAAGAAAAGTTATAGAAAAATCTGAAATTATATTGAATTTAATAACAAAGAGGCAGGCTCACAAATATGCTTATAAAAAATGTCTACAATCCAGCTTTTAGTTTATGTATTCATCTTCAGTGAGTTTAATAGATTAATTAAACTCACCTTGCCACCTAACCTGTCACGCTTTGGGTTTGAAAATACGGGAAATGCCGCTTGGAGTGGGAGGAGAGGGCGAATGAACGAACATGGGGTGGAGGGGAGGAAATAGACCAGCGGACTGACGAACCGTTAGACCGGGGGACGAACACGGGGGAAGCAATACGGGATATTTACGACACCTTCACTGGTCACACTCAGAAACTCATCTACCAGCCATGTACGATGCGCTCCGCCACCCGTTTCTTCAGACCGGGATATGAAATTTATTGTGCGGTTCGTCGGTAAAGCTACATTTACACGGTAAAGATCAGCTACTCAGCCGCCCGCCCTGTTCAGGCTATCCGCTCACCTCAGCGCTCTTCCCGCCGTTCGCTTTCAACCAGCAGCCCCGGAGGAGAAATGCTGCCGTACTCCAGGCATTCCCCCAGTCATTTTAAGGATGCTTATTGGTTCCCCAAAAATGATAAAAAGTCGGGCATTATCATCAATCAATAAAATCCCCACGGGCCAATCTTGAAGATTGGACTTTATGCTGCTGAGACTTAGCTTTTGTCAACAACTCAGAGGCGGAAGTGAGAGCTCCGCGCAACGCAAATGAAGTCCCGGCCGGAACACGGTGCGCTAACTAATAAAACATCAATTAACGAAGCTTCGAGGCAGGTAAATTTTCCTCGAGGAATTTTAGTAATCGAGGTACTCGAATCATTCGAGGAATCGTTTCAGCCCTAGTTGGTTTTCAGCATTTGCATGGGAGATTGGTTACCCTAATACTGAAAGCACCTTTAACCCAGTTATGATTCAGGCACAACTACAGGATGCACAAGATAAAGTCCTGTTGAATAAGCTGATATTAAGTGATGGCGTTTAAGCATTTAATCTTCAGCTTTAGAGGAATCTTAACAGTATTTTAGGACATGATGTGTATAAAAGCATAAATTTACAGTAAATTAAATATAGATTTTTGCCATCTAGAATACCTGCATGGTACTTAGCAACGTGTGCTAACTTTTACCAACTACAGAAAGATTCTCACAAAAAAAATATTATAAGATATAACATACAGACAGTCACCCCAGCATGGATCAACCAATAAACAAATATACAAAAATAAGCTTAGGTGACCATATTATTCTGGTTCATATCAACTTTGTCACTGTATTTAATACCAATAACATTACAGACAAGATGGTGTAGGTAATCAGATTTACTGCTGACTATTTTCAAGGGATTTCTCAATAATGTGAAATTGGGAAATGTGAAGCACCTTTAAGCAGATAATGTTTCAACTTAAGTGCCTGTTTGAAAAACAGTTCAAACAAGCAATTCGAAGAAGATTTGATGCTTTAGACAAACTAACCTCTGGACATGTTGCAACACAACCACTCTTCTAGTTGAGTAACAGTGTCATTAGGAAAAGGCTGAGGTGAAATTTTCATTGTATGATCTCAGTTTCATGTTGTTACTGAATTGGGTTCTATAATTAAAGTATAATATGAGGTAACTGTTTTTAAACAAAAAAGCAACAATTATTGCAATTGCTGTAAAAAGCAACCAAATTAAACGCTAAAAAGCGCAATACCTATTTTTGATATTGTTACTTAAACTTAATAAAACAGAACACCCGTTTTACATATAGAGGTATGTTTTAATTCTAAAATTATATACTTTTTTTTTTTTGCTGTTTTGCTCCAATATTAGCTTATGTTAGCTACTTAATTCATCAGACATTATTTGGGTAACTGGCATGATTAAAAAATTACAGCTTGTAAACTTCAGATTAAAAAAGGCGTGACCTTAATTAAGAGATAAGGTAATCATCTTAATTTATAAACTATGACTATTTTTCTAAATTTAAATACTTCCAGATGACTGAAAGTGCATAGCAACAAGTGGGGGAGGGGCAGTACTTTTTAGTGTGTGCAACCAGAGAAAACTTTGTGACCAACAACTTCAAACTACACGAAACAGAAGAGTACGATTGACATTTTAATAGTTTTGGCATAAGTTTAGAATTGTGTTAATACATTCACAAGATTCAACCAGTTTTCTGCAAATGGAATCCAAACCACTAAAGGTGAGAGATAAGCACTGAGATTATTGCACAAAATATATATATATTAAAAAAAAAGCTTTTGAAAGTTCAGGCATAAAGCTTTAGGAAGCTACAGATTAAGAGGAAAAATAAAATGCCTACCCAACAGAATCCTTTGACTATACCATTTTCTATTATTGTAACATGAACATTTTAATCAAATCATTTTATTAACTTGTGTTAATCCCTTCACAGATAATCCCCATAACTTTAAGAGGAAACAACACACTGTGGTAATTCAAATGGCCAAGAGGACATGGGGAAACAAAGCAACTAAGAACAGGTGAAATGAACTCACTAAACAGGCCCTTAATCCTCCCACAGCAATAAACGGTGAAACGTGAAAAGGGGAGGCACAGAGAAAAGAAAGTGCAGCTCAAGCACATGTAACTCTTTGCAAACACGCCCCCCACGCGAGGGCCCACATTGCTGAAATGGCAGTCCAAGTGACAAACAGGCAGCTGTAATCCAAAGGCCTCACGACGGCTCATTCGCTCACAACAGAAAGAATGTTGCTTTGCTTCTTTCTGTGAGTGAGCCATAAACTGTGGCAACATGTCAATCTCTATCATTTTAGCAGCACAAATAACGATGAGTTTGTCAGAGGATGTAACGTACAGAAAACTTTATTGAGTTCTCCTATGAATTGACACTTGGTGAAACTGTTTTTAAAGTTCAGGCATTAAAAAAAAACAGAAGGATGGTAAAAAGAGTTTTGGTAGGAAATAAATTTCTTGCTTCGAATAGAACTGAAATGATTTCCTCCAACAACCAGATACCTACAATACTTGAGTGATAACAGAACAATAATGTATCAAATATTTAATCCACAACCACTGATAATGTTTGTCAAGTACAATTATTACAGAACTGACCGGACTGAGCTTTTCGCACGATTGTCTCATCTCGCCAGTGAAATATTCCTGATTAAACTAAGTGACCTACACACTAAGAACTGTGGTTTTAAATAAGCTTGCACCTATTAAAAAAGCCCACTATTTCTTTAAAGACTAATTTAAAGAAAAAGTGTTTAAAAAATTGTGGTTTTAAAATTAAAAACACTAAAAAGATCCCAACATTTTTTAAACCTATTGTGTAAAATGTGAATACTTTGATCTGTTAAGACAAAACTAATGGTTACCTTTCAGACAACATAACTAATATTTAAAACTTATTCTGAAAACGATCTGAGGACAGAGTTGAAGATGATTAACATTTTGTGTTGCACATAATGTGATTAGCTTTGGGTAACATACTGATGATGCACTGAGTTATCATCAAGGTAAAAATATCTAAAAGAAAAACAAACTAATTCAAATGCTATGATGTGTGGATTAGCTGATGTAAATAAGCTACAGCTATGTCACCTATTTGGAATCCATAGTTTTTAAAGTGAGGAAGCACAAAACCACAACATGTCGCAGCTGCAGAGAGAGTAAATGCTGAGCTGTCTACAAGCTAAAGCTAAACCAATAAGCTTTAAAGGCAATGAGATGTTAGGCTTTTTCCACTAGGGACAATTTTAGAAAGAACACAAAAACTAATTTAACTAAATATTATTCAACATAACTTGTAAAGCGTGTCTTAAATGACCGTCACGAATAATTAAGATTCTGAACCTTTGTCTAGCTCTTGTTTGCAAGACAATCCATAAAGATAAATTGCAGTAAGCTTAACTAAATCTGCTTTAACCAACTGGAGGTAAAATGTATTGTTCAGACTTTCCAGCATGACCTGTTTGCTAAGTTTCATCCCAAAAGCGTGAGACTTGTTTGCTGCTGGTGCAGTAGATCTTGTTCTGCCTCTTGTTTGGTTGCTTGTAAAATGAACGTGTTTACCTTTTTCCTCACAGAACACACACACACACACAAAAACCCATAAAATCCTCAACAATCCCTTTCAAAGCTAAAACTATCAAACTTCCAGCATCTCGTTTACCTTTTAACTGTTTTTATTTGTTCACAAAGAAATGTGTGATGTTTTCAAATCGTTTAGTCAGAAATATTTCTCCTAATTTATGCATACAAATAATTGAATAGAGCAATGAAACTATAGACTTGTGGTTGCCAATTAATTAGAGGGAATGACATAGCTAATATTCGGTGTCTAATACTAACCATTTAAACACTTCTGTTAGGCAATCCATGTCATTCCTATGAAGCAAAAAATTAGCATTCTGTGTGTATCAGAGTGTGCAAGATTGGGAAATACTTTTACAGAGCAACTACACAAAAGCAGAAAGGAGAGTTTAAGTTTAACTTTCACTTCACTAAACAGTTATCCAATAGAAAGCCTTAGTTTTGGGGGAAGGAAAAGAAGTGTAAGCATGCACAAATTCAGCCTTCGCTGAAGTTTTTTCTTCAGTTTATGTGCTACTCAATTGTTGAAAATACAACAGAAAAACTCAGCTTTTTAATTTACATCGCTGTCAGAACAACAAAATACTCAATAGACTCTGCAAGTAACTGGCTGCATTCCTCAAAATGGGCCTTCTCACATGACGGCTGGCTTCCACAGTAATGTCTCCAAACTTGCTAAGTCACTAAGACAGATCACTTGCAGAGTGTTTGCTTTGCAAAACATACAGATGCGTACAAGTTTGATCTAGTTTCAGTTTATTTCTTTCTAGGATAAATGGCAGAGAAGGCGAAGCCCACGCTGTCGCACAGCATTAAGCTAAGGAGCTGACAGCACACCACCTGTGCAAATATGTTAGCGAGCTAACAGCTAAATCTGATCGAAAATGTTTCATCACGCTTACGATAAAGAAACAGCAACCGCTGGCATGCAACATAATATGCGAAAAGACTGTTTAACTGAAGTAAAAAATATATATATAAATATATATATATAACATTTTATGAAGTGTGAATGATTAGAAAATAAAACACAGAACAAGGCCCGTGTCACTACTGAGCAGGTGGGCCATGCAAACACGCAGCAATTTTCGGTCACTTTTCTCCTAATAAATAACTGCTGACACTTAGACGATTTAACAATAAAATAACTCCGTGTTAAGATTACATGCGTTTGTGTCCCATTCGGTTAAAAAATGGATGTCATATCTTTTACAGTAGCAGCCAAGACCACCGCTGGCTCTTTTGAATGGAGGAACATGGGGCCTGTTAGCCAGCGTTGCCATGCTGCCTGTGTTTCAATGAGGCTGCAGGGGGTTTGGGGGGCATTAGCAAGCACTTTTCTGTACTAACAATTTCAATGACACGACTACTTTAATGTTTTAAACGACAACACCAAACTAACTAAAAAAATAATATCCTCTCTTAAAGCATTTGTTCCGAATCTAATACAAACGGAATACATTTGTAAGCCTCTATATAACGGTAAACACTAAATCCATCTGGAGTTGTTGTTGTTGCACTGGCTAAATTGAGCTAACTAGCTTAGCTACCTGAGTGCTGGAAGAAGCCATGCTCCCGGTGAGATTTTCACTCCTCCGCCGACGAGATGAAAACTTCCCCGGGGAGGTTTTATGAGTTTGTAATGACAACTACAAGCGGTGCTCTACTTCGACGTCATTGTCAATTGTCCAACAATATACTAGCGGTCGGGGTTTTTTGATCCATGTAATGCATCAGCACTTCACGCTGCTCGCCTGGCCGTCACCGCCATTTCCGTCGGTTGTAGTGGCAGCGTGAGCCTGAGAGTAACGCCAAATTCTTCCGGCGATGGTTGACTCCAACTTTCAAAATAAAAGCTTTAATGTTTTGTCACTGGCATCAATAACTGACGGCTAGTGTTAGTGATAGCATAAAGTTGGAAAAACTCACAGGTTGGTGTAATTAGATTTAGAACACAATAAAGAAGTTTTGAAAACAAAATAAGAGCTGATTTTACTTTGTGTACTCACTGCATTCACCAAATATAAGCGAAAATGCTACCCAGAGGTTGACAAGTCAGCATTTTACATTCACCAGGCCTGGATTTAGGAAGATGTAGGCCCCTTGGACAAAACCGGTTTGGATACCCTTTTGTCTTTTACTCTTACACAAACTGTTTACACTGATAGTTAGATGCAAACTTAAATGTTTTTAGTTCTTGTTGTTCACATAAGGTATTTGCAATAAATGATGCATCATTCATAGATCTATAAATGTTGTCTTCATCCAAAGAAAAAGCAGTACCTTAAGTGTTAAAGTAACTATTTGAGACTGCACATGGAGATTTAACACAGTCACTGAAATTCACCAAAACAAAAGAAAGGAGTGGAGCTGAAGTCTGATTTAGGTATTTGTCACATAATAGTTTTTTGTGGAATTAAATTCCACAAAAATCAAAAAATTAAAACATGCCCCTGTGATATAAGTATTTCAACATCCAACCATTAAAATAACTCCTATGATGCCATTGCTATTGACCAAACCCAGTCTGCAATGTTTGCCTAAAGGACCTGCAAACATTTTTAATTTCAGAGTGACCAAAACCATAGACATAATAAATAGTCTTTTGTAGACTTTTTAGAAGAGAGAGAGAGAGAGAGAGAGAGAGAGAGAGAGAGAGAGAGAGAGCATCTAATTCTCTTAGTGTTCTCTTTACTGGTTTAAAACTGCAATTAGTAAGGTACAAGAGGCATCTAGCACCAAATCACAGGCTCCTTTTTTGTAAAAATTAGCTGGATTTCTGTTTTAAATCTTGTTTTAAAACTGATCTTGCAAAGACATTGATGTTATCATATCAGGAGCAATAATTTTTTTAAGTCTTTAAGTCTCAACCATCCCCTTTCCATCCTGGGCAACTGCCTATATGGGCCATATTATAAACTGTTTGGAAACTTCTTTATTATGGTGGAGAATGGGTATGAGGGGGCACCGGGACAGTGTGGTAGACTAAGAAAATCTCTTCGAAATGACCACAAATCATTATTAAGATGGTCTCTCAAATTATATTTGTAAAACACATTATCAGATTTAGGACATCACAGTTAGACGCAGAGCTCAAGCTGTTTTTATGGTGCTGATTCATGTAAATATATGCAAACAAATCTGTTAAGAATTGGTTCATTTGAATAAGACAGTAAATGACGTCATAGTGACATTTATATTGAAAGGGATCTTTTCCTATGCGGAAGTGATTTGAATAACGTGATTACACTCACTAGCACGACGCTTGACCTCGTGCTCTGTGTCCGGGTTGTGGCGTGAATCGCAAATCTTTGGACTTTTGAAGTTAATTCAATCAAAAAGAAGTTAGTTTTATCACCAATCCCAGTGTGTACAGAAGTCTTCTTGCGGTTTTCAAACAAAGTATAGACGATACAATGAAAAATAAAAGTAATTTAACTCCATTCTGCTCTAATTTCCTTATTTAGTCAAATTCAACCTGATGGAAAAAAAAACACACACACAAAAAAAACTGTTTTTGGTGATACTGCCTTGATCAACAAATGAATGCATTCATGCATCACGTGTGGAGGCACTGGCCCTGACTGAGTCCTACTCATGATTCAGTCAGTGGAGATGAAGTTACACACCTAACACAAAGACGTCTCACGTCAAGTGGGCGTGGACGCAGAACAGGTGAGTGGAGAAGATCTCCAACAGGAAGTTGCTACAGGTGGATTGCGCTGCTTTGCTCTAAGCGAAAACAAGGTGAGTTAAGGACGGGATTTAGGGGAAACACAAACTATGTGTTAGGTTCTTGATAAAACCACAACCATGTCAGTTTTAGAACGAAAAGCTAATTAATCTGACCTGATTGTTCCTCCGTTTCTGCGCGTTACGAGCTGTAATAACAGTATCACTATTTGCTAACGTCATATTGATTGAAGTTGTCGAGTATGATTTTCTTCCCGACAAAGAGAAAGACACCAATACTCTAAGCAACATAAACAAAAAACAGATTACTATTTTTAAAAATGCACTCAGGGAGAAATGCATTGAACCTGGGGCCACGTTTTGTGGTTTGATGAAAGTAAAATTTAGTCGTTTCATTATAATGACCACGTTTGGAGAAGTTCCAAGCCTGACAATGCCATCTCACTTGTGAAGTACGAAGGTGGCCGTATCATCCTGTGGGGCTATTTTGCTGCAGGAGAAACCGATGCACTTCAGAAAAATGACATTAAAGCAACATCTCTGGATATCAGAGAAGTAGTTAAAGTTACATCATAAGTTGGTGTTTCAAATAAGCAATGACCAACATACCAGCAAATTCATGACTAAGTGGATTCAGGTCAACAAAATCAGTGTTTTGGGACGTCTACCACAAAACCTCGTCTGTGTTAGACCAGAAAAGAAGTGAGCAAAGTGGCCTACAACACTAACTCGGTTTCTTTATTTCTGTAAGAAAGAAGAGGTCAATAATCCATCAAACCTTGGTCACATAAGGATATAGCCAAACTATAAAGTTTAAAGTCAATGCTTCACAAAATCCAGGGACATCTCTTGTCATTATGCTGGCATCAGGCAAATAAATCTTTTTTTTTGGGAATCCTACCTGACCCGATCCAGAAAACATTTAGACTTATTGTAAATTAGTGAGGAAAAAATGTTAAAGTTTTTATACATTTGGTTTTAACTGTAGATTCATTCATCCATCCATCTTCTTACACACTTGTCCCTAGTAGGGTCGGGAGGGCGGTGCCTCTCTCCAGCGAGATATTTCGGGCGAGAGGCGGTGCACACCCTGGACAGGTCGCCAGTCTGTGGCAGGGCTTTGACTGTAGATATTCCACCTCACTGCTTTGCTGCTTGTTGTGTCTTGCAAGCTTCTTCTTCGTGCACAAGCCAACCATCCACTCCGTTTATTGGAGTCTGTAATAGGATTCATGTCCATAATCTTCTTCAGCAGGTAAAAGGAGATGCCAGACAGGGGAAGACACCATCAGAGGAGTGATGTGTCCGCAGAGTACAAGAGCAGGGATTACTCACACAGGGGACAGCACTCTCTGTACGATACCCAGAGACGCAGCCAAAACCCAGGAGGCGTGGAGGAGCAGTTCAGCAGTGACAGAAGAACCAAAGAGAACAGAAAGAGAGACATGACAACGGGTCATAAGGGGTCAGCTGCATACATTGCTCATGAAAGGCCCTCAACACTGTAAGAAAACTTGATGAAGGCTTGACTTTTTTTTGTTTTACATCGCAGTGAAGGTCATGGTACATCTCTAAATAAAATGGTGTTGTCTTTGAAGGCCCAGAGAAACATCAGTGTATGACCATGAGGTTTATCAACAACAGCACAGAGAAGCCGTGTACAATTTAAGGTACATGCTGACCTCTAGAGGTAAGTATGTTCCCTTTGAGGTTCTTCTGTGATGCTCAAGCTTGTTACAGTTCAATATTTCTGTATATTACTGTGTAGTAATTCATTCATTCATTACAAAACTGTAATGAATGATGCCCCACATTATTGTGTTACTTTTCAGTATGTTTACATTTAATATTTACAGAATGTTCTTAAATGCAGACTCCTAAACTGCATCAAAACTGATTAGATTTTCATTGGATTTCAGAGTTCTCTAAGACAAAGTCAGATTTTCCAGTGAGGCAAAGATCTTTCGTCAGAGAAAAGATCTGGAAATCTGACATTTTTGCTGTAAATGTATTAACTTTTGAAGCCACACGGAGGTCGGAGTCAAAACTGTGATCTCGCTGCTCTCTGTTGCATGTCTTTCAGGCATCTGCCAGCTCATGGAGATCTCTGTGAATCTCCTTATCATAATCTGCGCCGGAGTGCCGTGCAGCAACAACGGGGGCTACCGCGACCTGGCCAGCCTCGGAGGAATCTACGCTTATTACTTTGGAGGTGCCAGCGCCTTCACTGGAGCCGATGCAGACAGAGTCAAGGAGCTGGACCGCCTCTTCCACCAGCTCAAGCGGCCTCCGTATGTCTTTGCAATGGCCTGCGGTGGGATTTTGATGGCATACGCCTGTGTCATGTTTGGCCTGGGGGTCTTCAGGGTCTCCTACCGCTGGCCCATTGCGCTGCTTGTGGAGGCCGTTGTGAATTTTCTGATTGGTTTAGGTTACATTGCTGGGTTGGCTTTCTACTTTATTAAAATACAGGAAACCTACCAAAACCCCATCTGTCAGGAGAGGGAGCAGATGTACAAGAGCAAAGGACACAAGGGCTTTGAGTGCAGCTTTAATGGTGCAGACATCGCAGGAGGATTGTTTGGAGTGGCAGGGTCTTTTGTTTTCATCTTTGGTGGGGTGCTGGCAGTCAGAGCCTTCAGATCAATGCGAGAGCAGAAGAATGAAAGAACAAACGAGGACAATTATTTTTAAGCATGCTTTTCTTACTCACATTAGAGAAAACGTTTAACAGATTGGAAGGGATTTCCATTAAGTCTTTTTATGTACTAAATTTCTTGATATAAGTTGGAATACTTTTTTTATTCTTGATGTTCTTTTCTTATTATTTTTGTACTGAGCATTATTTTTATTTTTTTTGTAAATGTCATAATAAACAGCCAGATGAGTGTACATACAATTTCATTTTTTGGCATGTAAAAAGAGGTAATTGAAAAACAACTTAGAGTCACCCTAACCCTAAACGGATAAAATACTTTTGAGGAATATTAGGATTGCTTCTCTTTTGACATAAAACAACCTTTTTAACCTCATCTTGAAATCTTAACAATGCAAAGAGCTACTCTGGTGGTTTGAAAATATTTACACAAGAAGTTTTATGTGTAGTTTTGTTGATTTGATTCACATTTATAACAGTGAGTCTTTAAATCTTTGCTAGACTGAAGGTTGCAATTCTAAGCTTCTCCAGTAGGTGGCATGTACTTTGTGAACCTAAGCAATAAAAACAGGCAGAAATCTAAAGCCTAGTTACATGTGGCTTGTAGAGACAAAAGCCTTTAACTTAAGCTAACAGATACATTAGATGTGTGAGGTTAAACTGCTAAACCACTGTTTGTACAGCAAATATATATATTTTTTTTGTCTAAAATGTGTGTTTTGGTGATAAACTCAATTATAAATTGATATATAAGCACAAGAATACACATATACAAACCATCCTGCCCTTTTATTCCTTGTTTTAGACATTTGATATTTGTCTTCAAATAGACATTTTTGACTGACTCGTGTAGAGCAACTAAAAATGATCATAAAACATGGTCATCAAAATGAAGCTGGACAAAACCATTCACAGTAAAAAGTTTTATTGCTACTTGGCTTAAAGTTAATTGAAACCCCCCCCCCCAAAAAATCATTAAAAACTGAAAATAATAATAGCAGCATCTGAAATAAAAAAAAATGATTATCTTTTATTTCACAGAAGGTTCATATGAGCATAAGTCTCTGAAAAACAGCAAAAGTGCTCTTTGTTAGCTCCATTCCTAAACAATGTTATTGTTTATTACTCAACATAAATTTTTAGCAGCAATCAGCATGCTAGAAAAAAATATATTGGATATGCTTCATTTTATACAAATAAACCATATTTTGTATATACATGTTTCTCAGTTGACTTTGTGTTTAGCACATGCTTCCAGTATGAAATACAGTTACAGTTAGCACCCTCAATGGTGCCCTAACGAGTGACAGTTTTCTGAGGAATCCCTATAGTTTTCAATTCTGTAGCAAGAGGGTGATAGAAATTTGCATGATACAATGAAGTACAAAAATAAACATCAAGCTTCTTGGCATCGAGAAAATAAAAATAAAAATCAAGCATTTAAAAAAAAAAAAAAATCTGCAGAAAGGAAACATGACATTAGACAGTGGCTACTTTGGTCACGTGTTATACAGTTGGAGCGCCTCTGATCGGTTTCGTTCACAGTTCACACAGAGTTACAGTCAAACCATTGGTCACACAGGCATGCATGCACTTCACACTACACAGAAACACAGATACTTCTGCAAGCTTGTTTAGATGTGCAAAGAGGAAGTACTACTCCAAATGAACGAATCCCGAGAAAAAACAATGCAGTCTGCTTTAATGTGAATTCACTCTTCTTAGAAATGTTTAAGGAGTATTGTGCCAAGTGTTTTGAACCAAAGCACATTCTTCAACAGCTCCCTCTTCCTGTTTCTGTGCATCCAGTTCCAGACAGATTTCAGTGCACAACAACTGCCTCATCAAAAATAAGACATACTTGAAGCTGATGTCAAAAATGGGTTTAGTTAGTTTGGAGAACACTACAGAGAAATGTCATATTCATTTTTGGACCGGCAACAAACCACAAAAGACAGCAGGTCAAATGGACGGGGCAGACTCACAAAAAAATGCTCAGTGAGACATATAAACACAACCCCGACGACATCATACACACGCACAGCACTCGATATTAAGACATTTTAAGTGACAGGACTTAATGTGGTTTCGGGCGGCAAAGTGTCAGTCTCATCACATTTATATTTACACTTGACATGTTGCATATTTTACAAGAGAACTCAAAAGATCACACCATTTTGTGAAACCTCTGGGAAAGTTCAAGCTCTGCTCTGTTGACTCGCACAATCATAATCTGTCTCAGAATGTCTGCAGCGCCCGCGAACGTCTCGCTGACTTCGGGCCAGACGCCAGATGCATCGCGGACGTCGGAACCACAGAGTCCCACGTGTTTGGCAGCTCAGACACAGGTCGATAAAGTGACAAGAATTCATTATTAGCTTTAGCAAAGTGCTCTGTAGGTAAAATCTGTACTTTTTATAACTTTAGAAAAATAATTCAAGGGCTTTGATAATATGCATGATACAATTTGAAGCTATACTTTTTTTGTATTATATTTTAGGGAGATTTTGATATAGAGAAAACAAACAAGCTCAACATTTTTTGATCAAGTCTTAGCCATGAATATAAGCAACAGAATATGTTCAGTCTGACTTGTGAAAATGATAAAAAATAAGTTAAAGACAGCATAAAAATGATGTATGATTGCAAGGAAACAGACACAAACAAGCTTTGTAAATAAATGTGACAAGCACAACAAAAACTACCGTTAGTTTAGTGATATTACTTTCGACTACCTTCCGCTTTACTGTCAGTGGTTTCCTTTACAAGAAATGTTGTGTGTGACTGAGGAACCTGTTGTTAAACTGTTAAACATTAAGTGTAACACACGTGACAGCAGATTTAATTCTTTTTTTGTACAAAGTGCTCATAGCAGAGTTACTTTAGTTGAAGGTGCAACAACTTGGCAAGCAGGAAACTGAGGATTCCTCACACTTAAGGCCTACACATGCTCTGGAAAACAGAAAAAAAAAAAAAAAAATCACCCCAGGACCGACGTTCTTGTAGTTTGTCCTTGAAACAGCATCTGGCAAGGACTTTTTTTCTTACATATGCAAAAGAAACTAATTTCTCAGATTTTTCTTTTTATAGTAAGAGCTGGCCTTTAAGGACGATTCTTAGGAAAACAGAATAGAGACGGACAACTCAAAGGACTTCTCCTTTTAAAGAGTGCTTAGAGGAGATTTAAGGCAAAAACATTATAGTTCCAGCTAAAAACACGTGAAATTCCAAAACTACTGAAATTGGGGTCAAAGTAGAAGGAAAATTGTGAAACTAACAATAATAATAACCGCCAACAGCAAACATTGGACTACATCTAACCACAGAAGTCCAGCTGAACACGTTGGAGGCATTCGGAGCTGGATAAAGTGAGGTTTCTAGGGCAGTACGATACCGAGTTTCCCCTAATAATTTAGGTATCATAAATACAGTTACCCATGGGTACAGCAACCTCAGGATTTTCTGGCACTGAAGGTAAATATCATCATAAATAAAAATCTTTTATTCCACTAGCAAATATCAAACAGAAAATGGAGAAATCCAACCTCCAGCTTAGTGCATCTATCCTGTGGAGTCAAATACCGTAAGAAATAATTGCTTTATGCAAAACTACCAGGGCGACACTTAATGGCAACCCCGGCAATTCTTACACCTAACTGAGACTTGTTAAATCCATATGTAGCTCTTTTTTTAAAGTAGATCAGAGTTACTAGATTTAACTAGTAGTCTTTTACTTCTTAAGTAATAATATTTTGAAGTTAGGCTTCTACTGAATGTAGTGTGAAGTCAGTACTTTGGGGTCCTCTGGACTCGATAAAGGACCAGTTACCATTTACTAGGTGCCAATAACTGCTGAGGGCTCTGTGTGCACGATATTATCATGATACATGATGCTAAAGCTTTGAAGGGGGGAAGAAATGATTCTATATTCTGAGTGACCAACTTAATAAGAAGGTCCTTCTGGTGTCAAGTACCGCATATTTTTACGCTTGTATTTTTTGGTTGTGTTTTCTGACATCTAAAGACGCATTAACCAATGATTTAAAAAAAACAATACCTCACATAAATGTATGTAGAAAAAAAACAACAATTTCAAATGACATCTCGACAAACCTCTATTTCTAAGATTTAATCTTCAAAAATTTCTGAAAGCTTGGAATGAATACTTTGAACATTGTTCGAATTTTATTTACCAAAGACATTTGTTCTGATTAATATTGTTCAGGTAAAGTCAAGTGTCTGAGTTACAAGTTTCACATTCAGCTATGATTGATTTCTTACATTCAGCTTGTCCTGACAAATTTCCTCTCACCACAGTTTGGCAAAGCAGCATCCAAGTCCACTATTTGACAGAACAAGCAGAAAAATAGAGGGGGAAAAAAAATCAACGCATGGAGTAAATGTGAGAAAATGACAAGGAGATGACAGGTTTGTTCACAGCATCGCTGTATAACATGACTAATATCAGCAGCCTCAAATATTAATAAATAAGAATAATCTGTCTACACATAAAAAGAGACTTTAAATAAGAAGATAGATAAAACATCATTTTATACTCAACTGCCATCTGACTGATTTGTTCAAATCAATCAGAATGTGTTCAAAATGCCAAAACTCAAAAATATTTGTTCTTCTTCTTCTCTGAAATGCAGCTTTTATGGAGATTCATCTTCACTGATTATTCTGCTGTCACTCCCACTTCAGCCCACCAGAGCTGAATATCTTCAGTGTCCAACGGCTCATAAGAGGTCCGCAGTGCACTCAAAGCTTTTCCCTCAAGAGTGTTTTCTACAATGATTCATCCAGTTTGTCAGATTCTAAAAAAATAAAACCAAAATTAATAATCTGAACATAAAGGCAGTTATTCTAGTCTTTACATGTTGATGACATCTTAAGTTCTTTCGGTTCTTTTTTCTTTTTTTTTTTAAAGTTGACTTCCAGATCTAGAGGTATGATATGTGACCTTTGGGTCAGGAATGAGATCTCTCTCTTTAAAAATCAAACAAAACACCATACTAATAAAAACCTTTAAAACGTACCTTTTGGGTAAAGAGATTAACCCTAGTTCCCTTTGCGTAAGAGAGGAGAGTCGTATCTGCTAGCATTATCCCACAAGAAAACTTTCACTGAAGAGACGTGGAAACTATAGCATCGTTTTCTGCTTAAACGTCACGAACTTGTGGTTGAAAAGTTAATGGTGAAAAGACATCCACTTGAAAACGTTTGAATGTAGTTTGAAGTTGTTTGGGGTTGAGCAAAGCTGGACTTTTTTTTAGGCTGAATTCTGATGGGATTATGGGATTAAAAACTCAAGTTTTCAACATATTTGTCTGCGCTAAATAAGGACAACAACGGGCCAAGCTTCAGTAGCCGTAAGAAAGGTGTCCATGGACATCGAGTGTTCACAAAGACCGTGTCCTGTCTGAATATAACTGAAACAAACTCTCATCCCAACTCCTAACCTGGATGCGTTGAGCTCTCTGATGTGTCGTCCGTTTTAGGCACTTTTTCAAGCTTCGGCACGAATCGATCTCTGCAGGACCTGAGACACCTTTGGGTTCCTGGTGGGGAGACTGACCACAATCTTTTCTGCATCCATCAGATTGCTTAACTTTCCAAGTAAAGGGAAATGCTGTTGACATGTTGGACGTGTGGAAATCTTGTTCAGCCCTATTGTGGCGGATACTCAGAGCATGTTCTGCTTATCTCTCTTTAATGGCACAGTATCAGTTTTTAACAGAGTTCTAAAGGCTTTTCTTGTCTTCTCAACATTTTTTTCAAATGGCGACTTCTTCCAACTAAACCAGCTGTAGGAGACAGTCCTACATCTCAAGAATGGCACAATCCAAACTGAAGCCAAACGGCCGTCTCAGCGTCCTAGAGGGCGGTATCGTAGACTTCCTGCTGCAGGACGGGAGCGAGGCCCGGCCCTGGAACTAAGGTGGAGGCAAATGCAGGAGGGTGTGGTTGATCCCACGGTGGATCTTTCACCGGGGTTGGCGGTGTGGAGATGCCTGAGACAAGAAGGCTCTGGCCTTTCAGCTGCTCTCTGACCTCCTGCTCAAGACCGGGGGGCACAATTAGCTGGTCCTCCGGGTCCTGCTGAGCCGGGGCCGTGAAGTAGCCTGATTTTTTCTTTGGCGCCTCCAGGGCAACCTCAATGATATTATGACTGTCTTCCGGGGCCACCACAGAACCATTGGACAGTTTCTTACCGAACAGGCTGGAGGTGGAAGGTGACTTCTTGAGGTCTCCGTTCTCTCTACCACATACGGCCAGCAGACAGCCGTTTGTAGCAGAAACCACCACGCTGTTCTGTCTGCGCATTTTACCGTTTCGATTTTCCAGATTCAGCTCCTTCGGGCTCTCGGGGGCCCCCGGCCGGAGCTGGAAAGCACAGCAGTGAATGTCTACCTCCACCTCCAACTTGCTACCGTTAGAGATGACACCCTCAAGTGGAGCTTCGTCATCGCTGTCCAAGCCGTTGTCAGACTGGTTGCTTGAGAAAGTGGCACTGGAGGGCTGGCGCTGGAAAACACCGGGGTGAGTTCTCGTCGGAGCTGGACCCTGCACCATGATCCCGCAGAGCGCAGGAGCCGGGTGGAGGCTGCAGCGCCTCTCTGGGCGAGACGCAGGGCCAGAGGACGGGTGCTCATCCGAAGCGGTGGACCCTGCCTCGCTGCCCACCTCCGAGGCCGACGTCTCGCTGCTGAACTCAGTGCCAATGCCGCTACTAGACGAGATGTTTCCTGGATCACTGGGGCATGGAGTCACGGACACCGGCACAGGGGCCGGGGTCGGACCCCGCAGTTCATCGTTCAACACCGGCGGCTCACAAGTGCAGCTGTCCTCACTGACACGCAGCGACACCACCGCAGCTCCGATGTTGTCCTTGCAGCCGTAGCTCTGGGCAAGGGAGCACAGTTTCTTGGCGGCGGCATGTGGATCCCGCACGGCCTGCACGGTGTACACGGCCTCCTGATAGGACACTCGCTCGAAAAGGGCCCGGTTCCCCAGGATCAGGAACTCATCCTTGGCACAGAGCGGCTCAGTGCACACCCAGGGCTTTGGAAGCACCCAAGGAGACAGATAGGAACAGCCCAATAGGCGAGAGCAGCACGTCACTCCACTCACTTTGTTGTCCTAGAAAAGAGATGGTGCCAAAGAAACATTGCGTCGCATCTTTACACGTAGAATCTATGTCTATCACATTTTAGCATGAGCATTACCTCTGTTATAATGGCTTTATTGACTTTAACCCTCTCCATCTCCTCTGTGGAGTTCTCCAAGCTGAAAACCTTAGAGAGCTGGACAGGCCGTCCATCACGGCACAGAATGGCCTGGCATGTACCGACGTTAGCCACAGTTAGGCTGAAGCAGCTCCCGGGCTCCGACGTCTCACGGTGAATGTAGCACAACAAGGCAGACGCACCGAGTTTCTGTCCGGCCATGCCAAGTTTCCTGTTCAGCAGGAAAGAAACTAGAAATAAAGTGTTCTGATAAACAGCAAACACAATAAACAGATTGCTTGTCTTACCTGTGTGAGGTGAGAAAGGTGTTGCACATGTACACTGTGTCGACACAGGAGTGCTGGAGTTCTTCGCAAAGCACGTCTCCCATGGTGCACTGCAGGAGGCGCGGCACTTCCTCGTTGCGGTCGCCATCGAAGATCCCGTAACAACCTTCGCCACCGTCTCCAAAACGGTCCACGGCAAGCACGGAAACACACAACCTGTTCCACACAAGCAGATTCACCTCATCAAAACAGTGACACAGTGACTCCGTAAACTTCAGACATTTGGCAGTAACTCTCCTTGCACCCACTGTTTCACCTCTTTCTCACACTCTCCTTTGCTTTGGACAGTTTCTACTACCTGTAATGTCACTGCTCCACTTGAGCCCCTCTCATTTAGACTCATGTAATCTTTCTTGCTTCAACTAAATTTCACCATCATACCTCCACCTTTCTAGCTTTTTTCTCTCACTGCAGATCACAATATCATCTGCAAACATCATAATCCATGGAGACTCCAGTCTAACCTCGTCTATTAGCCTGTCCAAAGCAAACCGGAGTCCTAAAAGGCTAAAACTGGACAAAATAAAGAAAAAATACGAGTCAATAAAGATAAAAATTACAAAAAAAGGAGTGACTCCTTGATAAAAAGAAAATTAGAACTTATTTTATAAATTTTGTTCAGTGTCGTACATTATATCCAATGCACCAAATCAGGAATCGATTTATATTTTGGTACTTCACAAGAGAAAAACGATAAAGCTCGACAAATACAGACTTAATGAGGAGCAACAATATTTGCATCTGCACTCGCGTCCTTCACTAAAGCAGATTTAGTTGTATAATTTATTTAGTTTCTGTTATGATAAATGAAGTCTACAAAAAGTAATTGCCTGTCCTTCCCTGCAAATAAAACAAATCTTGGAAAAGCAAAAGAAGAACACACTTATTTCTTTGGCCTCTCATCTCGGAGTAACCGTGCTTCCAGAGAGTCGAGGAGCCCAGGGAGTCTCCGGGCATCGCGGCAGATTTCTGGTCTAATTTCAGCGTGGTAATGTGGCTGCAGGGGGAGAAAAGGAGAAAATAACAGGAACAAGGTGTGTAATGAATGCATAAAAAACTTGTTTGGCGTTTCGCTTTATTTCTTTGTGTTGCTTTTTTGTTTTTCTCTTCAAATGTGTGATTTCTGAGAAATGTCCCTTCCTCATTTTTTCATTTTCCAGAACCGTTACCCATTTTGGTTTTACGTTTTTGCGCCTCAAGGCTGCAGAATCCAAAGTGTTTAATTTCAGGCTTTTAAAACGGGGAAAATGCCGCTGGCCGCTCCGGATGCCGTGACTCACCTGAACAGATTGAGGGTTTTGTGTTCCAGCGTCAGGCTGCTGTTGCCTGTCAAGTCCAGCTCTTGCAGTGTGGCAGGCAGGGAGTCGGGTAGCTGGATCTCAGTCAGCTCATTGCAGCTTAGATCTACAAGCTGCGCATAACAAAAAACATTCAAAAGCACATGTGAGCTGGAGCACACTGAGGACGACCATCTGAAATCTGAAATGGTAAAAGCAACAGAGGAAACGGGTCTGACCTTGATCTCAGGCAGGTTGAGGATTTCTGGGAAGACGGTTATTTGATTCGAGTGTGCGATGAGAGTGTGCAGCCGCTTACAGCTGGACACCGTGGAGGGGATCGTCTTCAGCTTGTTCCCACTTAAATTTAGCTCCTCCAGCAGTTCCAGTTTACTCAGCTTACTGGAAACAGGAGAAATACACAATCAAATATAAACCACTGGTTGATCACAATTAATGGTGAAGACTTTTAAGTACTAGTAACAAAAATGGCAGCCGTTTGTGACCTCAGTTAGCTGTGATAGGCGGCAAACACACCTGGCTGGGAAGGAGAGCAGCTGGTTGTAGGCAATGTGAAGGATCCGCAGGTTCTGGTGTCCGACCAACAGAGCGCCGCAGTTCTCGTTCAGATTGTTCCCGGTCAGGTAGAGCTCCTGGAGGGTGCTGAGGCTCTCCTCTGATTGGCTGCTGGGGGGAATGCTTTCCAAGGCGTTGGCTGACACATTTAAGTATTTCAGGCTAGGAAGACAAAAAAAAAAAAGTAAGAAAAACAGAACAACCTAATCTGGGTCTGGTCTGCTACTTCTTCCACTGATATTTCACTGCAATCCAAAAGCTCTGCAAACATAACATCATTTATTCAGATGCTACACTAAAGAGTAATTTAATACTTTGGTATGTGAGTCTATTTGTTTCATTGACTCACAAAGATTTACAGTATTTTTGTTTTCACACCATCTTTCTTCTGACTGGAGGCGATATTAATATTTTTGGAGTGACTCAGCAAGAGTCAAAACTCGAGTCTGATGCAGAATCTGTGGATGGAGCTAAACATTAGGGCGATGGTCAGGAGGCCTTCTAACCTGAAAGACTCAGAGTTCATTACCAAAGATTAACAAGGGGAAAAAACAAGAAACCGATCAGCAATTGTGAGACGTGAATACTATAATAGCAAAAGTTTGCTATTAGGTATTCATAATTTTGTGACATACCAATGTTTAAAATAAACTTTGCATAAAAAATTATAGAATTTTGAAAAATGTATATTCTTTTTATTATGTTTTACTGTCTTTTGATTTATGCATTTCTTTTTCTAATTTCATATCAGAAACTAACTTGGTTAAATGAAATCTTTCTAAATCAAAATCTCCTATGGCTCTGAATAAATAAGGACTCAACTTTGGATTTATATCATGAAGTATATGCTTTAATATTTTTATTCGATACAGTATATTAAATCGTTTAACAACTAATAAAAGTTATGACCAAGCACAAAATCCAGCAAAATAAAAGTGACAGATGTATAAATGGCCGCCAGGTTTGATCATTTCCTTTCTATTTCCCTAAATGCGCTGCAGAAGATATAGTTAATCACAGAGGTAAACATCCTAGCAAGTGGAGGACTGATTTGAATATTCATTAAGCTGCACAGTGAAGGGCGGCAGTAATTTGAACTGCAGTAGATCTTATGTAACAGGCGTAATTAAGTCATTACTGGTGGTGTATCACACACAGAGCAGCAATAAAACTTGATGCAGTAAAATGTGAACCTTGTCATGTTTTTTTAAACGGTCTTTGCTGAGGAGAAGCTCATAAACACTGAAGGCCTGTTAAGATCTCGCTATCTGTGTGGCTTTTTACTACACAAAGGAAGGCAGGTAAAACAAACGGCGATAACCTTTTCGGTTTCTGTTGCATTTCATGCCGCCGTCAGTCCTGATTGCAGCTGCAGTTCACTGCGTGTTCTGCAGTTCTCGACAGCATGTCAGGAGATCCATTTCTTTTCAGAAGTCGCTGCCATAACAGTAAAGAGCATCAGGGCAACTCAACAGCTAATGGGTGTTAAGTGGTTTACCACATCGGAAATAAAGAAGCAAAAGATGCTCCAGTTATGGTTGGGAAAGCTGCATTGATCTTGACCACATTTGCTCCAACAAATCTATACGGTGCTGCTTTACGGTAACCGTTCACAGAAACATAGACTGCCAGTAAGAAGTTGTAAAGCAGAGGAACCTGTGGGCGAAGGGTCATAATGCCATCATATAAAGAGTTCAGGGCAAACACCCTCTTTAAAAGGTTAGAAGACTAACTTTAAGGCCTTGTAAAAGAGACCCTCTGGAAGTTCGCTGAGCTTGTTATGCTGCAGGTCAAGGGCTTCCAGAGGAATATGGTCAAGTAGGTCAGGCACTCTCTGCAAACGGTTGTTCCCCGTCAGCAGCTTCCTCAAACTTAAGCTGTTCAGCAACCTGTTGGAGACGTTACAGAGAGAAATCAGGACAAATACATATCCAGCTGCAGACACCGAACGTTCATCACTGAATTCACAGCCGGGCATGATTCGGCTTTTTCTAAGCTACAAAGGTCAACAACTGCAATTGTGGCGCTCCATGAAGAACATTGAAGCAAATACAGTGCCTTGCAAAATTTCTAACGCTTTGTCACATCTTAGTTTATGACCTGTCTTCTGTGTCTTCATGATGCTGTTTGTTCTCTAATGTTCCCTGACAAAAAAATTTGAGGCTTTCACACAACATCTGCATTTATACTGATGTTCAGCAGCACAGAGGTGGACTTTATTAACTAGGTGACCTCTGGAGGCACTGGGTTTTATTTTGCAAAGAGTTATCAGTTTAAAATAAGCTAAAATGCCACATGTTTGAGAATTTTATATGATAAAAACCCCCAAAAAACTAAGTATCCATGTCCATCCACTTTACCATTATGCACTATTTTATGCTGGTCTTTCACATATGCAGATGTCTGTGAATGTAACATGAAGAAAATGTGAACTTATGCAAGATACTGTGTTACACATTAACACACTAAATGTATCCAAGTTAAATATACAAGGAAAAAAAAAAACAGGAATGTATGCAACGCAGCGCCTGATGTGCATATAAATTCCAGTTGCGTGTTAAATTACGTACAAAAACTAAATGAGTAAACTTATGAAATGATATGAGCAGTAAAAGTTAATGATTCCTGATTTGGAAAAAAAAATTCAAACCTGGAAGGAAGTTCAAACAACAGGTTGTGCTGAAGGTCCAGTATCTCGATTTTCCGACAGTCACACACCCAGGCTGGAAGGTATTCCAACAGGTTCCTGTCTCAACACACATAAAACAGAAAGACAAACACTCAGACTGAGCAAAGCTGGTGTTCTGATTTATTCCACCTGGATTTTTTTGGGATTATCTGACTGTCCCTTCTCCCAATACAGCTTAAGCCTCCTCTATCTGGCAATTATTCAGCATTACTGCGTTTCTGATACCGCAATAATTATTTAACGGCAGAAAAACAATTAATCTCAAATCTCGCTTTAATTGATGAGGTGGAAAAAAACAGATACAAATAATTCAACATCTTACAAAGCAATGTAGATACATCATTTTAACTCAATGAATCAAATTAAAGTCAAAGTTGAAAGTGAAGCTACAGATACATTTTTTTTTTTGCCTTATTTGTCTTAATTAAATACTTAAGTTGGAAATAAACTGGAAGCGCATTTCTATCATTTAAAAGAAAACAAATGAAGCGGGATATGTCATAATAAGGAGTTTCAAAGATCTAATTTACACTTTTCATAGCTTTAAAGTTAGTAGCTTTGTGTTAAGGCAAGTTAAGTTTGTTTGTAGAAACAAGATATTTAAAGTGCTTTACATGTTGAAAACACAAAAGGAGTACATTACACTGGCATGAGAAATGAAGGTAAAGAAAGTCAGAATGATGACACACTAAGTGAATAATGTGACTTTCAAAAAATTTTATTCTTCCACACATTCAGTAAATTAAATATATAACTTTATGTCTCATAAGAATGAGGTCTTGCTTCATTTTTTTTTCTTTCAAGAGACAAAAACGGGCTTTCATACATGTCACTTTTATTTTTAATACTTTTTTCTTTGTGAATCCTATTTACTTTGCACCTTTAGCCATATATACTTAAACCTGTAAGTATGTATGGCTCTATAATAACTGGAACAGAAATGTTCTCCATAAATAATAGTTTACAAATAATATATTATACATCAAGTCTAAGAATAATGATAATTTGGGGTGCATATTTATGATATTTGCTCTATGTATCAATCTTGAGTGCACAAAAATGTTGAAAATATTAACCTGCTTGAAACAAAACACACACCGTGGTCATTCCAAAGAGGAATAACCATTTATTATGCTTGTAACGTTGCTATATAAGCATAATATGCTGTTCATGCCAATGGGCTGCATGTACTTAGCAGAATAAATTACTGTGAAATTTAAAAAATGAGCAACAGTTGCATAGTTTCATATTAAAGATCCTATGAACTGCTAACATCCAGTCATGATGAAACATTGTGTCGGTATCAATTACTTTTTACGTCTGGTCTTGTTCTAATAGACCCAGATTTCAAAACACATTATTAAAGTTTATGAACATAGAAAAAGCATGTGAAACAGAATCAGTCAATAAAACAAATAGAAAAAGCAAAGAAGCCTGAGTAATATTTCAAAAGTCTGATTTTTTTGGAGTGAAACTATAAATTCAAAAATATTCACTGAATATTGTCTGCAACATAATTTTACCCACACATGCTGTGGGTCACACCATTAACTAAAAGCATAAATAAATTATTTTTATGGAATATAAGAAAATCTCTGTGGCTCCACATCCACCTCTTATTCCTGTGCAGAACTCACTGTGAAAGGTCCATGTGTGTGAGCTGGTTCGGGACTGGATAGACGTTGACTGTTGTGAGGCCTGCAGGAAGACAAAGGCACCGATCATCATCAGTGAAACATCTGCATCGTTTCTGTCTCTTGTGGGTTGGTAAATTGAATGCATCATCACAGCAAAAGGGGCACACAGGGGGGCGGGGGTAATAATAGCAGCCAGTTGACGCTCCGTTTCACTCACGATTGCTGCCGGCATGAAGCATGCGCAGTGAGAAACCGCTGAGTGTGAGAGTCCCCAGCTGGTTCCGCTGGCAGTGCAGAATCTCCAGGTTGCAGACGGTGCTCAGGTCGAGCGAGTCCAAGCAATTATCGCGCAAGTCCAGCTGGGTCACGTGGCTCACTGGCTCTGGAGTCTCACATTTAACACACCTGAGTCCGTTCAACCTGCAAATAACAGAGCAAACTGAATGATGCAAACAAAGGGAAGCCTTAACATGTCTGCAGGAACACAGCAGGGAAGCTAAATTAGACGATTATTTGTAAAATAACACAACAACTTTGCAAAACAGAGCTGAATAATACAACCCCTGGCAAAAAGTATGGAATCACCAGTGTTGGATGAGCAGTCATTCAGACATTTCATGCTGTAAAACAAACTCGGATCAAAAACATGACACAATATTAAGGTCGTTCCAAAGTGCAACTTGTTGGCTTTCAGGAACACTCAAAGAAATGAAGAGAAAACATTGTGGAAGTCAGTGAATGATACTTTTATTGACCAAACACAGGGAAATAAATATGGAATCACTCAATTCTGAGGAAAAAAGTATGGAATCATGAAAAACACATAAACAAAAGACCATTCAAAATACATCACTAGTATTTAGTTGCACCATCTTTGGCTTTTATAACAGCTTTTAGTCTCTGAGGCATGGACTTGATGAGGGACAAACAGTATTTGGTGCCTACTCTCTTTGATAGCAGTTGCCAGATCAGCTTTGCAGGTTGGAGCCTTCTTGTGGAACATTTTTTTCAATCTCCACCACAGGTTTTCTATTGGGTTGAGGTCTGGACTATTTGCAGGCCATGACATCGACTGAATGTGTCTTTCTTCAAGGAATGCCTTCACTGTTTTTGCCCTATGGCACGATGCATTGTCATCTTGGAAAATTATTTCATCATCTCCAAACATCTGTTCAATTGAAGGGATGAGAAAACTGTCCAAAATGTCAATGTAAACTTGTGCATTGATAGAAGAATTAACCACAGTCATCTCCCCAGTGCCTTTGCCTGACATGCAGCCCCATATCATCAAGGACTGTGGAAATTTGGTTGTTTTCTTCAGGCAGGCCTCTTCATAAATCTCACTGGAACGGCACCAAACAAAAGTTCCAGCATCATCACCTTGTCCAATGCAGATTCTTGACTCATCACTGAAGACAACTTTCATCCAGTCATCCACAGTCCATGATTGCCTCTCCTTAGCCCATCGGAATCTTGTTCTTTTATGGTTAGGTGTCAATGCTGGTTTTCATTTAGCTTTCCTGTATTGAAATCCCACCTCCTTTAGGCGATTTCTTACGGTTCGGTCACATACATTGACTCCAGCTTCCTCCCATTTATGCTTCATCTGTTTAGTTGTACTTTTTTGGTTTTCAAGACAAATGACCTTTAGTTGTTTGTCTTGACGCTTTAATGTCTTTCTTGGTCTACCAGTACGCTTGGCTTTAACAACCATTCCATGCTGTTTGTGTTTGGACCATATCTTGGATACAGCTGACTGTGAACAGCCCACATCTTTAGCAACCATGCGTGAAGGGTTACCTTCTTCAAGAAGTTTCACAATCCTCTCTTTTGTTTCAAGGGACATTTCTCTTGTTGGAGTCATGGTTCTCGCCACTCCACTTCGTCCAGCAGCCCTCCAAGGTGTCATGACTGCAGGTGTTTTGAACTGCACACTAACGGGCACATCTAATCTGGGGCAGGTGTCCATTTAGGGAAAGGAAATAGACTGGGTGTGTCCTTTTTTCTACCTCCAATTTGAGTGATTCCATACTTTTTTCCTCAGAATTGAGTGATTCCATATTTATTTCCCTGTGTTTGGTCAATAAAAGTATCATTCACTGACTTCCACAATGTTTTCTCTTCATTTCTTTGAGTGTTCCTGAAAGCCAACAAGTTGCACTTTGGAATGACCTTAATATTGTATCATGTTTTTGATCCGAGTTTGTTTTACAGCATGAAATGTCTGAATGACTGCTCATCCAACACTGGTGATTCCATACTTTTTGCCAGGGGTTGTAGAAGCAATTGAACCACATAACTGTGACTTCTGCAAAGCTGTTTTGGTGTTATGACTTTATCAGTCCAGATAAACAGGTAGGAGAATTTCAGGGTACATGACTGCCAGGTGATGCCCTGTGGTCTGATCAGGGCTCTAGGTCACATGTGTCAAACTCGAGGCTCGGTGGCCAAATCTGGACCACTGTAGCTTTTTATGTGGCCCTTTCGACTCCAAGTTACATCAACTACTAGTCCTTCCAGCTTTTCCACAAATCTGCAAAATTCATACAAAATCAACAGATCCTGCAAATGTTTCTTAAAATTGGCCGAAAACATTGAAGTGACTGCTGCCTCTTCCTTACTTGATGTTAATCTATAGTCTGTGGTCGATACGGCGAGTAATAAAAAGTTACATTTAGCCTCATACATTAGTAAAAATATCATAAAAATTCCTTACAGACATTTCTAAATTAGCGCCACAAAATGTGTGATTTTGATTGCAAAGAAAAACAAAACAAAAAAACATAAAATCCTGGATGGACTGATCAGTGTGAAAAGCTGTTCAACATTATCTAATTTTAAGAAATGCTTGTTGAAAACTGACACAAACAGCTATTTACTGACATTTTAACAGCTTAATGGGTTTTATCAAAACATTCTGGCAACACCGGGCCTTTAAGAACATTCAGATTTTTGATACGGGCCAAAATGAAAATGAGTTCGACACCCCCTGCTCCAGGTAGATCACATAATTCATATTCACAAACAATAACCTGTCTTTTATAAGAGCTGCAAGCCAACTAATCCATCACAGATGCACCTTAGTCCTTATAAGTGCAGCCTGCTGAGGTCGAGCCACACCTCAAGCCCCAAGGTCAGGTCATTATCTGGCAGTCGCTGGAGTGCAGGTTGCTGGCTTAATCTCCAGAGCTGCAGGATATTCATTGAGAACAGCTTTCATCTCCTTTATTACCTGCCTCAGAGGTCCTGGTGAGCAAAGTGCTTAGTGTCCCACTGTTTATGTGCAGAACAGCAGGATGCTGAATAGCAGCAAAAAAAAGAAAAAAAACATGACTGTGGTTGGCAGCTCCCAGGTGTGAATGTAGGCGTGAAATAGGGCAATGCAGTAAAAGGCATTTGTTCACAGCACATCTGGCATCTATAAATAAATATTAGTTAAAAAAAAGAGGCTTGGAGGAGTTGTGAAGAACACAGGAGCAGCTGAAGTTCAGCTGGCTGGAGTTTGTGACAGAATGTTCCCTTTTCTATCCACAATTTGAAAAGAAAGTTAAAAAGAAGCAAAAACTACAACTATCTGAAGAACACACAGAGATTCCCTCTGTTGACAAGAGAAAGGAGGAAGGTAGAAAACAACCCACCGCAGATCGATGTTCCTCAGGTGGATCATTCGAGCCAGAGTGGACAGCTCAAAGCTCTCCACTCGGTTTCCGGCCATGGCCAGCTTGTCCACTGCACACAGTTTCTCCAGGACCGTCGGGACGTGAGAGAAGTTGTTGAAGGAGAGGCCCAGGCTGTTGAGCTGAGACAGATCACCAAGCTCTTCAGGTAGTGAGCTTAGGTGGTTCCCATCTAAACACAGAGTCTGCAGGCTAAGGAGTGGGGGAAAAAAGGATTGTTTGTCTGTTTATCAGCCTTTGGGGTAAATGGTTACTAAGCAACTTCCAACATTCAGCAGATATAGTGGTAATATAATAATATAATACATAATTTAACCAAATGTGTCATTCAATTCAACTCAGTTTATTTATGTACATTTTTGTCAATAAGAGCCATTATAAAAATATCCTCCTGTCAGGGTGGTTATACTTCACAAAAGGATATAAGCAATAATAACAAACTTTAGACTAATTTTACCAGAACATAGTTCTATATTTAATCACTTTAAAAGCAGAGGAGTGGAGCAGAAGAGAGAGGGAGTTGATAACAAATCAGTGTTCAAGAGCCATAACTCTTGATTACGGAGCAGCGATCACACTTTGAAACAAGATTTATGTCATTCCAAGGCCAGAAATTTACAACATTTATAGATTTTGAAAAATGAAAGCTTGTCCCAGATTAGCGCAAGCACTCATAGGAAGCAGCTTTTATGTAACTTTAATATTGAACACATGCTAATGCAGGGAAATACAGAAAGTTGTGATTGTAATTTGGATGCCAGAACATAAACCCTGTAAATCATTACTGGTTAAATTCCCAAAAAAATTATATTATGAGAGTTTCATCAATAGTTCCTTTGAGGTTAGGAGACTTTTTTATTATTGTAATTGAACAGAAGTATTCTATATGACTGCATGGTAACCAACAAATACAGGTATATTTATCTCCAGTTGATATATGTACATATATATTTATAGTTTATTTGTCCAGGTGAAAAGAGAGGTGCCCTGGGTAGGAGCATCAATGCATGCAACAGGCAAAGCACATACAAATATCTGTAATCATAACCATTTCAAATTATTGAGAATATGAGAACTTAATTTTTTACAAAACTCCACCTTTGTTACAAGGTATAACAAAAATGCCTCCCTCTTTATCAGAACAGTTTCTGGGGTAAAATTTCTACCCCAGAAAATGTTTGATTTGCTCTATAAAGAGCAGTTCCAGAATATGAATGATATATATATATATATATATATATATATATATATATATATATATATATATATATATATATATATTGTGTTTTCTCGCAGGCTGTGCAGCATGTTGCTCTTAAAACTGGATAGAACAGTTTATCCTATTTGCTGTACAGTATTTTTGTGCTACAACTAACCATGCTAATCACATGCTATGTTTTGCATATAGGCTCTGTGTATGTCACGTGTGCTGCAGATGTGTCTCTGACCTCTGCAGGTTGCCGATCTGAACAGGGATGGTGTGCAGATTGTTGCAGGAGAGGTTCAGCTCGGTCAGAGAGAGGATCTCACCGACACACTCAGGGAACACACCCAGACGGTTGTGAGATATGTTCAGACTCTTCAGCTGGGAAAACCTAAAGAGAAAGGGGAAAAAAATGCTTGTTTAGCCTTTAGGACATCTTTGTTATTGCTTCATTCTCTATATGTACTATGAGCTCTTTTGCAAAAAATACTTTTTTTTTTTACAGTAAAATCTAAATGTTCAAGTGTTGCTTTCAGCAAGTATCTCATCAAATTCTCATCAATGGTAATATCTACAAACAAAGGGCTGCCGAGTGATGCTGTAGGCAGACAAGGGGATCTAAAACGGATACTAGTCATTAACTACAGCCGCTCTAATGACACATCACTTAAAAACAACCAGAGCAGAAATGAACAGCAGCTGAATTCCTGTCCTTGGTAATGGATGGCAATCAGATAAAAATCTTTTCACATTTCTGTTGTAGTTTTATACTCTATATTGGTTCACATACAAATGTTATATAGAGTAATGCCATATGAGCTGAGTGTGTAAGAAATAAATGACATAGTGAAACAACTTGTCGTTTTACACTGTGTGTATTTTTACACGCAGTAAAATTAAAGATTATTTTTGTGATAGAACAAATTAAAACTTCTATAATTTTAACCAACCAAACTGTTTTTTTAATGATGATAATAATAGCTGGTTAATGGTGTGTTAAAACAATCATTTTCAAGGTCAATAAAATTTCTGACTGTGATGTGAAGCAACTGAGCACTAAAAGCCAAAAAGGTGAGTTGTTCGTGATGATGTTTGCTTCATCAGTGCAGCGAAGAAGTGTTTAAAAAAAAACCCTGCCACTAAATGAGATTGTACAGTAGACCATAAAAAAAATTCATCCAACAGGCAAATAAACCGCTTTTTGCTACGAGTATTGCTAAGTTATATGCAAGGCAGCCGTATCAGATTTTAAAATCAGGGTTGAGAAGAATCTGCAACTCTCATTGTTAATTTTTCAAATTTAAAAAGTAAAATTAGAGAGCTTAGATACAGTACCTTCTTCAACCAATCGATCTAGGTGCTAGGCTAGCTAGGTGCTAGCTAGGTGCTAGCCTAGCCACCTAGGCTAGCTAGGTGCTAGCTAGGTGCTAGCCTAGTCACCTAGGCTCATAGACATAATATAAGCATAGACGCCTCATGGACCGCTCCGGCGCAGGAAATACGGCGGCCATCTTGGAGCGGTATACCCTCCTACTTTGCTCAATCAAAACAGCAGAAGATGCCTCAGCACTGAGGGATATTGTTGTTCGGATCTATGTATTATTGATGTGAGGGCTCCACAGACAACATTTCACAAGTAAGATGGACATATTATTGTGTATATATTGTGATTAGAATATTACTTTACTGATTTATGTCCACCGGCGAGATACCAGCTAATATTAGCTACAGTGCTTGGTGTAATATGGGTTCAGCCCCGCTATGAAGGCTAACTGAGATTCTGTTA
Source organism: Poecilia mexicana (assembly GCF_051168715.1). NCBI lineage: Eukaryota > Metazoa > Chordata > Actinopteri > Cyprinodontiformes > Poeciliidae > Poecilia > Poecilia mexicana. The sequence goes on from NW_028263372.1 coordinate 21,211,265, forward strand.
ATCTAAAAAAAAATAATTATTCTCTAACATTGACTTAGATTATCTGACACAAGGGCCTATATTAGAAATGAAACAATATAACACATATTATAAAACTTATATTATGTGTTATAACATTCACCGGCAAAGTTTACACAGGTGGTAAAGACTATTATTTATATTCTTTCACTCTGTCAAAAGTAAGATACATCCTAAATCTTCCGTTTTTGTTTTGAAAATTTCCTAAAGACACGATGTGAGGAAGAAGAGGGAGAAATCTATAAAGAGAGACGGATTCACTGCAGCACGGATAAATCTCGCATCGGATTTTGGACTCGTCGGCTTAAAAACATATTTTAGTTATATATATATATATATATATATATATATATATATATATATATAATATATATATATATAATTCAGTATTAATAATTTATTTGTGCCATTATTAATCTTTATTTATTAGTGTTTGTATAGTTATATAAATATATATTGATATTACTAAATAATTTATTAAATAAATTATGAACGGCTGTGTGCTTTGTAATATGCTCTTCATACATCGATATCAGAATATTCCATTCCTATTCTATTGTTATAGCCACTAAGCATATTTAAATATGATGAACTATGTATTAAAAACATACTTAAAAAATATAATTGTTTATAAATGTTGCTTTGATAGATGTTTCAATATGGTTTACAGTAACAAAAAAGTGTGTTATGATCGATTAAATCCGCTGATACGTCATTGTGCCTGCTAAACACATAAGGCTGAGTGGAGTGGAGTACCGCTCCAAGATGGCCGCCCTAAATCTCGTCAGCGACAATAGGCGAGAGCGGTCCATGAGGCGTCTATCCTTATATTATGTCTATGCCTAGGCTAGCCAGGTGGCTAGGCTAGTTATAACTTTTTTTCTTTCTTTTTTCATTCATTGCTGCAGCTATGCTGGGTTCTCCAGCTGACAGGTGTTAATGTCTAATCCTGAGAAAACGTGTGAATCTCCAGGTACCTGGGGAGGTTAAGCAGGCTTCCAGGCCCCTGCAGCCTCATGAAGTTGTGCCGCAGGTTGAGGTGGGTGAGGTCCTGACAGTAAAACAGATATTCAGGCACCGTCTCCAGGCTGTAGCAGGACAGGTCCACCACACTCACCGTCTGAGAAACCACCTGCTCACGCAAACACACACACAACAAGAGAGACGGGAATACGTGAAATACTTAAGCTAATGTCTGACGTGTCTTGTGTTCCAGCAACATGTACTAATGCTCTGCTACTGTATTAGACAAAGGTCAAGTTGCATGGTTCTTTACGCTTTATTCTTCTCCACATAGCAGAAAATTGCAGCAAATATTTGATATATTTGTTACTTGCTATGGTGATAATTAGTCTCAAACTTCTTTGGGCCTTTTTGATCTCTTAAGTGGATGCAAATCAGTCAATCCAACTTTATTTTGTACTTCACTTTTCATATGTTCAGTTATAACATAAAGTCTTTTTGCAGAAACTAAATCTAGACTCAAATGTAGAAACAACCAACAAGTGACACATACACATCAATGCTAACCTATAAAAAATAAGACTTTTCTGGAGCCACAAAAACCCTTGACAGTTGGAAAACTCATCAGGTTTTGTTGATACAGTAATTATGACTGTTTATTTTTTACTTCTAAAGAAAAACATTATTTCAAAACATCAAAAATTGCAATGAGGATATAAAGCAACAGAGGATTCCTCACTTCAAAAATAAACTAAACTGAATTAAAAATTTCAAATGGAAGACCCCTAGAGCGATTCCTTTTTAGGGTCTTTACATATAAATTCGATTTCCATTGTAAATAAGCAAATTCTTTTAAGAGTCTTTGTAAAGAGGTCAAAGAGCCGGATGTTGCTCATGTCGCAGAAACCCTGATTTAGGGAAATAAAGGAGTATCAAATCAGGATAGCAATCATATGTGTGATTGGTCCGAGTTTTGTTTGAACGAGAGAGAAGCGAAACACATCCGGTCTACACAAATAAAACTAAAACTCTCACGCATTCTCTGTTTCCCAGGCTAAGAGAAGGATGTCCTTAATCTGGAGCAAGGACAACATGATAAATGTTAGTCACTGAATAATCTGTTACACAACTAGTGCTACCTCGTGAGTGTCGTTTTTACATCAAGCCATGATAAATCACAAACTAATCTAAAGGGTGAAAGATAAGTGATTTTTTTTGCCTTGTGTGAAATATTGACTGTCATGGCGCTAAAGACTATGATAATTATTTCTCTTTGGTTTTAGGGTTCTGTGCCATACTGGGTTTATTTTGTGTAGCAGATTTTGGTGATCATTTTAACATCTTCATCCTGCTCAGTTGTTTGTTGTACTTTCTTTGCTTATTCATTTCCACAAACCATTTCCACTCAGCGCCTCAGCTCAGACTCCCCACATCAGATTCCCCTGGTCCCTGTCACTTACATCACCTCCCCTGTTTTTATACCCCTGGCTTTCTGAAAGGCATCGTCTCTGATCTTGTTTTGTTTCTTCTTCTTCTTTTTTTTTCTAGCATTTTTCTTTGTTTTTTTGTCACTTTATTCAAAACAGGAAAAATGTGTGCAAGATATTAATAAAATATGCTTTGAACCAGATTTATCTTAAGCTAGTTTTTATTTTTAATAAAACAGCCTAATATAAAGCATACATTATATGTCTCCATATGTCTCCAAGTCTCCATATGCCCAATATGCAATCATTGTACAAAGTCATGCTGTCAATGCAGAAACTACTGATTTTCAACCAGCCGTTTCCTGACATTACAAGAAAAGTCTATCAGGTTGGGGGAAAATTTAAGACTTTCTGGTAGTTTGTTCCTTTCTGTAATGCTTGTGAATGAGAAGGCCGTCTGTGCAAAGGCTGGGCTGCATGGCCATTGTCAAGTCACTTTAGAAATTAAAAAGTAAATACATACAGTACTTAAATAATTTCCTTAAAGAAGGAAAAACCATAAGAAAGTACTTTAGTTTACAGATTTAAAACCACAAACTCAAAATGAATTTAAAATAGTTGATGAAAATGAACCTGATACATGATGCCCAGAATAAAACAATATCATTATTTATATATTTGTATATATGAAAAAAATGAAGAGTCTACTGCACTGAGCCTCATTGAAAACCTTCTGGTTTTTCCACTAAATACTGATTTCTGAACTCTTCCTCAGTTAAAACACTAATATTGTTGTTAATGAATGAACATGAACTTGTTTTCTTTGCATTATTTGAGGTCTGAAAGCGCTGCATCGTTTTGTTATTTTGACCATTTCTCATTTTCTGCAAATAAATACTAAAGTTTTGCTTGTAATTTCTGAGACATGTTGTCAGTAGTTCATAGAATAAAAAAGCAATGTTGTCTCTTAGTATTTTCCAGAGCTGTATGTGACTTAGGGAAGAGTGAAAAAGTGACAAGCCAGCTGGAAATTTAAACCTATGTCTAATTCTACATTTTTAATACTCTAACCTTGACGTTTTAATGGGAACTTTGTTTCCTGCTTTTTACTCATCTTTGCATTCTCAGTGTTCCTCCTGGGAGATCATTGTGAAGATACAAATGCACACACTGACTTTCTCGCTCTCTCATGCACATATACACTGACTTAATGGTTTAGGCGATTTATGCAGTGTTGCATAAAAACTGTCCACAAAGCTTCATCAGTCATGATCTGTAGCTACAAAAACCCTTTGGTCTACATGTCTGCCTAACTACAGTGCAGTAAAAGGCCTTTTCTAAGCAAATACTCCATACCACAGGAGGCAGAGAGAAGTTGTGGATTTACCATGAATCTGTAGTTAATTGCGTATTTTTTATGACTTCCTATCCCTGGTCTCCTTCTTTTGCAAACTGTTTCCTGGCTCTGGCTCAGCTCAGATTCTCGCATCATTCAGCTCCAGAAAGGAGCTGTAACAGCATCACCCAGTAATTATTATATTATGCGCAAAGCAAAGCAAACCGAGCAGAGCAGAACTTCAAGAAGAGAAACAGCTGCAAGCAGTTGACATCATTCTCTGAAAACCAGGGTAAGACACAAATACAGAAATATATTGATGCTAAAGTAGCATTTGCTAATCCACAGTGACTCACAAGATAAAATGCTCTCCTGCTGAGAGACGCTGGAGAAAAACAAAAAACAGATGTGTCCACAAACTGAGGTAAGTACAATCTAAGTAGACACGTGGGCTTGAATTAATAAACATCTCATTTGTGAAGCCAGTGAGATGTCTAGGAGCCACATCAGCCAGAATGGAGCCGTACCGCCACACGCTCTGTGTTCCTTGCTTACTTTTGACGCCTGCCGGTGCCATCGCTGGTAGTCGGCGAGCGTGTCGAAATTGACAAAGTAAGTTTGTGCCTGCGATCCGGCGGAGCTGAACATCAGACAGTGCTGCCTCCGCTTCACCTCCTCAACCTCGACACAGTGGAAATAAGAGAGAAAGTCACACGTTAAGACACTTCATTTCCATTCAGTTAGCAAAAATTATGATCAGGTTTATGTTACAGATCTCAGACTTTATACATGATTACTGCTCCTACAGAACAGAGATGCTGAGTTCAGACGTTAGCTGGATCACAGGAAATATCGAGTGGTTCTTTAATATTGCTTATTCTAGCGCTTCACACACAATGAACAGTTAAAACAACCAATAAAGCCGTCAGTCCGACCGATTTTAAGCCATTCCCACTGCCTACTTTCCTGACATGCTAAGATTTATTTTCAGTCTTATATATTGTGAGGGTTTCAAGTCAATGCTGACTGAAGTCATACAGCAGAAGTTTAATGATCCAACTCGTCTTTGGTTACACACAATCTGCTGAGGGAAAATGCGAGAGCAAATCATTAAAAAAAAAAAAATTTTAACTCTTGGCATGTCATAAGTTAGACCGTTTGTTTATCTACATCTATCATGAGTAAAATTCAATTAGATCAATGAAGCGTTGTTTGTGCAACCAGATGGCAAATCAAATGATCAGTGGAGAGAAACGTCATTTATACCAAGGCAAAGGCTCAATGTTCGTCTTTAATAATGAAAAGCTGAAATATATATGCATATATATATATAGGAGGGGAAACTGCAGACCCACACTGAGGATACTGTCAGGAAGTAGAAGAAGAGCTTTGAGGATCTTTTGAATCAACTCAGCATCTTCCTCCTCCGTGGAAGAGGCGGAGCTGGAGAAACTCAAGACTGTCATGGTGGTCCCAGTTTTTAAGAAAATGAAATGAAAACCGTTTTCACGCTATGAGGGATCATATTTCTCAACTTCCTTGGGGAAGTTTATTTCAGGTTGTTGAAAAGGATCCAAGAGGAATCATGTAGCTTCTGTCCTGGCCATGGAACAATGGGCCTGACCTTTACCCTTCTGGAGTTGCTGAACCAGTCGTGGCTTCGTTATCCAGTCTACGTAGTTTTGTGGATCCTGAAAATGCTAACAGGAAGGACACGGTGACAGAGATGCATGGTCAAATAATCAAGAGTTTTCTTTCTGATGTGAGTTGGAGCACTGGATAAGTTAGCAGTCAATGGCCTCCAATCCTGTTTTAATAACACATGATCTTCAAAGTTGTGGCATTGTGTATTTTCAAGGCACATTTTAAAGCCCAGTCATGTAGCTATGTTACCATTTTCTGTTCTAAAAATGCTGTCAAACATGACTCAAAGGAAGTCTGATGCCTTGAAATTGGGTCCCTGTCTCTTTAAGAAGCTCCTGCTCGTTCCGTTTACAATCGTTGGACTGAGATGAGTCTGTATTTTTCATACCAAAGCATTTGATTTACAGCTGCATGTTAACGTTTTTACTTGGTCCAAACATGCAAGTGTAGCTTGGGTTGCAGCCTCTAGCCTGTGGAGAGTAAGATGTCAATGCAAATTCAGATCATGAACTCTCACCTTTCCGCCCACCAGGGGCAGAATGTGCATCTTCCCCGCCAGACTGTCTTTCACAGAGGCCACTATTAAACACGTGCCGCACAGAATAACCTGCCGCTCTGCCCACTTGTGCAGCTGCGTCTTGCCTTTCCGAACGCTGAACACACCCTTCAACAAGGTCCGCTCCTGCTGGTCTGCATTCACTGGCCTCTCTGGAAGGAAAGAAACCCACACAGAGCTTAATATGGGCCTACAGGCATTTATCTAACACACAATACCCCCTAATTCTTAGAATCAATCCAGTTTCAGAGAAACAGAAACAGCTAATTACTGGCACGTCTTCAGGCTCTACAGAGATCGGATGCTTCCAGAAAATGAAGTCATATAGAAAGTCGTGGATCAGTCATGATCAGTCTGATATCACCTGTTTATTAGACGCCGCATTGTTCCAGGAAATGGTGTTACATCACTACTTAGGATCTTTACCTTAGCATACATCAATGAAACATGATTTTGGACAGTAAAAAAATATGAAAAATGTGGGGGCAGGGGGTTTGCTACCACCGAGTGCTAGACGTATGGATAAACGAATCGGCTTTTGTCACATTTAAAGTCATTCTGTCCAGTTTATTTCTGCCAGCTTGCACAGCGGGTAACCCAGTGGCCACCGTTGCAGGAAACGTCCGACTGCAGAGCTGCCGTCTCTGCCAGCTTTCAAGAACACTCAGTTAAGAGACAAGCCAATTAAGCTCAAAGGAGAAAGAGCCCACCTCAGACTCCTGTCCTCTGTTTTTAAATTCCCCTCAAACCAACTCACGCTTCCTCCCACTCAGATGCTCTTCTAAGGGAATCTGCTTACTCCAGCACATTTTGTCCAGCTCATTCTTTTTCTCCGTGTCCCTTTCACTTTGCAAGGGCATTCTAACACAAAGAAGTGTTCCTGCTGCTATTCCTCAGCAGACAGCCGATCATGAACAAGTTAAGCGTGCCTGACAACAAACTGCTTGGCTGCAATTTTTGGGCGTTTTTTTTTCTTTGAAAATTAGAGACACGATATGTTATTTTAGTGAAATGGAGTTAAATAAAAGAGAGCAACTATAGCTTCCTTGTTGTTAGATATTTAAAAAATATATTAAATAACTTCACCCAGGCTAAATGGGTGTTCTTACTAACTAAACCAGGGTGTCTCTTCAACATGGTGTTCTGATGTAAATAAAAGAAATGCATTGTATTATTTCTCCACCTCTGTGACATATAGCCAATTTAACTCAAAACAAAAATGAACTGTAATGGGGAAAGTGTAAAAATTAAAGAGTCTAGTCAGAGGAATGCTAACAGGATAAATAAGAATCACACTATTGAACAGTCCTGAAACTAACAAGAAATCTTTGAATTATTAGCAATACTAGCCTTATCTGATTTTGTCCCTGTTTGAAATAACAATATTATGGTGAATCTATGGATTAAAAACAAATAGCCTGGGGTTGCTTGTGATATTCATATCTGGAAAATGGACTTTTTTTCTGTTTCTTTCTTAAAAGGTACAGTTTGCTTTGGCTAGTGAGAAAACAATAGAGGTAAATATTTCCTCATTCACATGTTTTCTGAAATGTATCAAACTATGATACATTTCGTATTGCAGACTATTAGCCTGCAATAGGATAATACCTATTGCAGACATTATCCAGTCATATTTAATGGTGATGAGGACAACTGAAGGATCCACAGGAGTCTTCTGTGGGTGTAAATAATTTCTTCTTGTAGATATTACATCTTTTAACTTTGCACATATTTTCTATGCAAAGAACATAAAGTAAAACAAACAATAAACAATAAGGAAGTGCACAAATGTGGGGTGGAAAGAAAATGACATACTGTCTTTCTCATTTTTTTTTAACAAATAAAAAGTAAAAAAAAATTGGTGCATTAGCATCTAGCCACTTTAACTTCTAAATAAAGGCGTGTTTCGTTGAGCCTCTCCTCAACGAAACACGGTGGTGGCTGCATTATGCTGTGGGAATCCTTTTGTCCAGCAGGGATGGGGAAGCTTGTCATGGAAAGAATCACCTAAAATGAAAGCTCAGACCTAAATGCAACTGGTTAAAAAATAATGTTCACAGTTACTTTCCGTCCGTTCTGAATGAGCTTGAGCCGTTTTATAAGCAAGAATCAGCAAAACTTTATGTCTGTGGAAAGCTGGAACCAAATCGATTGCAGCTATACGGGAGCATTGAAAGGCGGTGCTACAGAGTATCAACTTAAAAAGGTTCAATACAAATGCAATCCATACTTTTGACATTTTTATTTGGGGCGGGGGGGATGAGTGCATATATAACTTCCTGTTAATTTACCATCATTCCAACTGTGATTGGATCTGAAAACATTACAGTAAAAAATACTTTTGCAAGTAAATAAAGCATCTGTGCACTACAACTACCTGTGTGAAAACCAGAGTCCCATTTACGCAACACCAACGCAAAAGCCCCAGCCTTCAGGAGCCAACTTTTAAAGCAAACACACATGCGATCCCTCACTGTCGGCAGGGTTATTAGTTGCCAGGGAAACATGTTGCTCACAAAATCAAAGTCCAATCTGAGTTGGTAAATCTCCATACTGTCTCCTGCAGCCTCTCGCAGTTCTGCAGAGAGTCAGCCAAATCCATTACGTCCAGCTGATGACAAATCGTGTTGACCGTTCCCAGCAGCTCCACGGGGGCTTGGTGACACGGTCAGAGCGTGTTGTGTAACACAGTTTCCCCAAGATGCCGTGCTGCTTCCACTAAGCTAATGATCAACTGGGGTCAGACGTCGTTTAAGTGGAGGCTGTTAAAAACCCAGGGACGGGGGAGGCGAGAAACCGATCAGTCGAATGTGCGACTTCTTATCTCTTCACTCAAGTGTGTCTGTGGCCTTCACCGGGACATTTCTGGGACATCTCGCTTCACGTGACACGGCAGACGAGACACAAGGCCGCAGAGGGGTGAATTCTGATAACCAGAGAGAAAAAAAACAAACAAAAAAACGGGAAAACAGACGCAAAGAGAGAGGAAGTAGGTGAGGAAAGAAAGACCTGAGAGTGTGAAAAAGTAAACTGAGATTTGAGAACCTGAATCCGCAACTGATCCCTAAAACTAATTCTTTTTATGTGCTTTAATGTTGTATAACTTACGTTTTAAGTAGATTCCTGTTTCGGAACAAAGCAAGATGGTTCCAGTAATGAAAATATAGCATTACTAGCAAACTGCAGGATGCATCGATATGAGATAATAAACTATTTTTTTGTGCATTTTTAGAAGAACTGCTAAATAACAGTGTGGATGATTTGGAGAGCAGAGACAAATGTCGCCGTCTCTGAGTTTGCTTTTTTAATCTTGCAAAGTTTTTACCTACAACTACTTTCCACAGCTGGGATTTTGCAAACCAAAACAAAAATAGTTTTTTAATGTCAGCTTGCATTTTCTCTGCCTCTTTCTGTTAAAACAACTTGGGGGGGAGAAGAGACATTTTGATCGTCACTGTTAAAATATTTTGATTTTAGGCTACAACTGGATCACTGCTTTAAAATATCCTGCCACTAATCATTGTTGAAACTGTAAAGGTTGAATAAAACTTTTATTATGCCACAATAAAAGCAGTAAAACTAAAGTTATGGTTTTGATGGGCCTTTAAACCCAACAAAACAAAAACTATTCTAAAATTCTTTTGTTGGACCTTTAAATCATAAAAAAAACATGTTAATAAACATATACAGTGTACATAAAAAGTGCATAACTGTTAAAATGTCAGTCTGTCGCAATTAAAAAATGTCACCATAACAATAACATAATCATCCACCTTTAATGTGACATGTACATATATCCTGTACAACTCAACTGGAAAGCAAACAAATCTGGTTGCAGCAAACTAATACTATGTTGATTTATTTTCAGCATTTAGTCTTCTTTGGTAGGAGTCTATCAGCATATTTGTTCACTGCAAAAATGCAAAAATATTGTCCAAATCTCAGATTGTAGACATACATATTTTTCATGTTACCTCACAGACGTTCTGTCAGATTTACTTTTGAACTCTGGCTTGGGTTACACAATAAAATATTAAATATGGCCATACTTTTTTGTTGATGATGTCTAAAAACTATCCATAGCATCACATATCCACCATCATGTTTCACTGAGTACATGGTGTTTTTGGTGACTGTTATTTTTGTGCAAAAAAAAAAAAAAAAAACCTTCTGGAAATGAGTCCATAAAGATCAATTTTGTTTCATTTGACAGTAATAAATTCTCCAACCAGATTTGTGGAGATTTTTAGTAAGGTGTTAACATTTTCTTTGGATGAAAATCATTTTCTCTTTCAGCCATAAAATATGAGCCAGAAATTCCTGCAGTTACTTTGGCAGCTTCCCTGCACAGTCTCCATCTTGTCTGGACTGGTGTTAGAGAAATATCACCTTAGATTAGTGAAGACCGTCACACTGTCGCACATAATGTTGTGGAATTGTTTTACAGCCTTCTCCAGAATGATACCTTTCAAAGACGAGATCCCCTTGATCACTGTGAAGTTTCAAAACTTCACAGTTTCAAACGCTGTTTGAACCCTGAGCAGCCATTAGATGCTCTTACAGCTGCTGCACAAAAGCGTTCAGACCTGTTGAAATTCTCCCATTTCAACATTTCCTCATTTGCAGCTTTAGGTAAAAGAAGCAAATGAGAAAATGTAAGAAAAACAGTATATTTTCTTTTTTCTTACACTTTCCCATTAGAAGGTTATTTTTGTTTTTAGTTAAGTTGGCTATATGGGACAGAGGTGGAGAAACACTGCAATGCTTTCCTTTTATTTACATGTGTTACATCACAAAAACCTGGCATCTTAGCAGGACTGTGTAGGCCTTTTAGAGCCACTGTTAAACACCCTCACAATGAACACAAAGAAACATAAATAAGAGCCAAAAATATGAAACTGGCATGTTTGTTTTCTCCTTTAGAATCAAGTGGCAGAACAGGAATGCCTTCTTCTCTTTTATGGAGCAGTTTCACTTGGTAAGAAGGGCTTCCATAGTTTCTAAACTCATTTTTTATTCCTATATTGGATTACTTCAAGCCATTTCTCAAGCACTTAGATGAATACAATACTCTCTGTTTCCCAGAGCCTTTTTGTCTTACTCAAGATTGCATTAGCATGCAGTAGAGGGTCGGTGGAGGCGGAAACACAGTCTGATTTGACTCAGAACAGAAAGCTCTTTTCCACAGCAAACCCTGATTCTACCCACAGCACAGATGCCTCTTGTTGGCGGGTTTCAAACACCTATATTTAAAAGATAAACAAATAGACAATTTCTGTGTAAAAAATAAAAAATAAAAAATCAAACTCCTGGCATGCCGATCTCATGAGGCACAGTTGCTTACTGCATTTGAATACAGATGACATGAAAACAGGCCATTTGTATGGCGGCTTCTTAGCAGCAGCAGCAATAAAACGTGCCACCTGAAAGCTGGGCATCGGTACCGAATGAAAAACCGACAGCAGGTCTAAAAAAAAGGGTTGGAAGAAATCCTTGGGAGAAGCGAACTTGATCGCAGAGACAGAACATTACGAGGAACAGGCAGGAAACCACACAGAGCCTGCTCTCTGCACAGCTCTGTTGCCCAGGGCAATCCTGCGGGAGATCGGATCCAAACAGAATTTAATTTTTACCTCAACTCTTACAATCCCCTCTTGTGTTTTTTGCCACTGAAACTTACTCCTTTAAATATTAACATGAAGAAGAAGAAGAAGCAACATGGGAGTTATTAGTCACTCTGAGGACATGATTTCTGGATATGATCCAACAGTTGGAACGAGAGTCACAAGCATAAACTTTTCACTGCGGCGCAGGACTTCAAAAAGCTTAACAAATCAACACCTCTCAGTTCCATAAAGCATAAAGTGATCTCACTCTGTTTTCTGATGATGCGCTTCCCTCCGATCCAACCCTGACAGAAGACCTCATGATCTCCACACAGCCGCTCTTCGTCTATGACCTCAAAGATCTGAGACATCACCAAGCCAGAGGTGGAATATGGGCCCGGGGTGGGGGTGTGGGGGGGAAACCAGCGCCAGAACCTACAACCGGCTTCATCTGATCCGCAGCTGCACGCGCTGACAAACAGGACCACCGGAACTCTGGCTGTTTTCACTATAGGAGTGTCCTCATTAAGTCAGAGCCCTGAAATGTTTACTCCTGCGTTTGTTTGTTTTAATTTCATCTGTGCGCCA